>NC_056747.1:1324565895-1324605895 GCF_019279795.1 Protopterus annectens
ACTTGTCAGAGATTTGGGATGCATGGCTAGGCTTAAAAATCCTTTGTGGTTGTTAGCCTAGTAAACACCTATGGACCTATAGATCCCCTCTAAGAATACATAACAGACAATTGGTTCCACAGTTCTTCCATCCTTGCGTCCTCTCAAACTGACCCTATGGTGGACTAAGCCTATTCTGGTATGTAGGTTACAAATGACACAGATGAATACCCTAATAAGCCTATTCCCATATCTATATTACCAGTGACATAGATGGGTAGCCTGTATCTTTGCCCATATGGTGGACTAAGCCTATTCCCATATCTAGGTTACCAGTGGCACAGACAGACATCTTAAAGGATCCCACCTCACCAACTGGTCTGACTTTACTTCCACTGATTACCAAGGCTTGGGCTCTGGCCCAAAGAAGGCTTGTGTCAGCATTAACATACCCAGTTTATTACCATGGCAACCATCTGATGCTGCTAGATGCAGTAAAAACAATTGTATTTGACTCTTCTCTCTCTCTGTCGCCCCTTCTTTTACAATATCAGTAAGTGGTCTGAGACTCTCCAGACTTTTGTAGGTCACAGAGAGGCCACTACTATTCTTCCTGTATGCAAACATGACACAGACTTGTGATGTGGAAGAAACGGCGACGTTATTCCTAAGCAGCAAAATAGCTACAGCTTGAGCTTTAACATCCCAGACCTGAACTTTAAAGAGTTGTCAGCTTTCTCAAACAGTGGATGTGGTTCAACGAAGGCGAATTTGTTAGTCAGCCACAAAGGAACTAAATGCCTGCGGCATGAGTGCAAACAGCATGTCTTAGGAACTCCAAACAGCAGGAAATGTACCTGTTAAGCAGGTGCTGTAAACATGACCCATGTTATAACTTGCTAATTCCTATCATTTTGTGCAAAAAATAAACATTAGATGTTTACAGACACAAATGCTGGCATTTGTTTCAAAAATACAAAGATAAATTGGAGTATGTTATATGGGATCAAATGCTTTCTCATACCATGATCATGAGTAATGGAGTGAATTATTATCCTTACTTCTTGTGGTAACTCTCTTCTTTATTTTATAGGTTTATAGGTAGGTACTAGGCTATCTGCCGGAAGGCATTATAAGCCTAGCCGGAATGTGTTGGCTTTTGCCACCCCCTTAGATTAGTTCCCTGTGCCTCTGTCCAGCAGAGCAATTGAAGTGATCCCCGGGGTAAACTTTCTGTTTCCCATCCACTCGTCAAGGTTTCTCTTGAAGAGGGTTAGCGTGGAGCTCTGCCTAATGTAGATTGTAATCTTGTTCCAGAGCATGGGAAGTCTCTGGGACAGGAATCTATCCCTCCAACACGTCCTATTTATTGTTGTGGTGAGGTTTAGATCCCTGGAGTGTGTGGCTTGAGGGGATATGGTTTCCTTTAGGTGGAGCATGTCCATCAATTCTGGGTTGGACATGGCCTTGTATGTCAGACAGAGATCACCTCTGAGTTGGCGGTATGCAATCGAGTACAGCTGGAGTTTCTTCAGTTGAGCTGCATAGGGCATCTGCTTGAGGCTATTGATCCTCTTGGTGAGGTACTTCTGTGGTCTTTCCAGTTGTTGCAGGTGTCTTGTAAGGTACATCCCAAATGAGGCATTGTACTCTATGATGGGTCTGATGAGTGATGCATAGAGGGGCCCAATGACCTCTTTCGATCTGGATGCAAACCCTTTTGTGATTAGGTGGGTCACAAAAAAGGATTTTCTAACCACTTTGGCAATGTGATTATTAAAGGAGAGGTTACTATCTACTTGGGTCCCCAGATCCCTTATTACATCTTCTGTATTTAGGGGGCTACCACCAATGTGGTAGTTTGTGGGTACTTTGTTTTTTCCAGAGGGGATGTCTATGCACTTTTTGGCATTTAGCTTGAGGCCATGGTTTTGACACCAGATATCTGTCTCAGTGAGACCCTTTTGGAGGACGTCTGTGTCAGCAGGAGAGTCAATTATAGCCCCTAGTTTGCAGTCATCTGTGAACTTGGTCAGCCATAGTCCTCCTGTTCTTGCCTGTACCTCTAAGAAGTATATGCTGAACAGGAGGGGTCCTAGGACTGAGCCCTGGGGAACGACACTTGTAACCGGTTTAGAGTCAGACCTAGCTCCCACAACTCTTACTATGTGGGTTCTGTCCATGAGCCAGTTGGCAGCCCATCTCGTGACTTAGGGGTTTATGTTCAGGCTGGTGAGCTTGTCTATGATACCTGAGTGGTGAATGGTGTCGAAGGCCTTTGCAAGGTCTAGGTAGGCTGTGTGGACCACCTTTCCTTCGTCTATAGCCTTGGTAACTGTCTCAAAGAAGTCCACCAGATTTAGGAGGCATGATCTGCCCTTAACAAAGCTGAACTGGTTAGGGTCCAGTGTTTGGAGGTTTCCAATGTCTCTGTTAATGAGATCCAATGATGATGCACTCCATAGCTTTGCAGACCAAGCTAGTGAGGCTTATAGGGTGATAGTTCCTGGGGTCCATTGTGGCTCCACCCTTGTGGAGTGGAATAACCGTTGCTGTGCGCCACTCTGTGGGCACATAGCCTGTGGAGAGCCTGAGTTTAAACAGTGTGTTTAGGTGAGGGGTTAGTTCATCTTTGAGCTCGTGTAGGATGCAGCCTGGGGCACCGTCCGGTCCCATTGATGCTGTGTTTTTGGCTTTGCAGAGGGCTGTTTTAACCTGAGTGTCTGTGATTTCAGGGGCACTACATTCTTCTGGTATAGTTATGGGCCCTTTTGAGGGTGAGAGGGGGGTGAAGTTTGCACTGAACCTGTCTGCCAGGATGTTGGCTATATTGGTCGGTTCAGTGTATTTTGTGCCATTCTGCACTAACTCTGAGCAGATCTGAGAATTGCCACTTAGATTCTTGACATAGCTAAAGAATGCCTTGTGGTTATCTTTGGAGTCCATGGCAATTTTTCTTTCGAAGCTAGCCTTGGATGATTTTATGAGGGAACATAGGTTCTTGCTGATACTGATCAGGGATGCCTTCCCTTCTTGGGATTTTACTCTTTTCTGTACTAGTTTCCTCCTTCTATTGTATAGCTTGTTTATGGCAGGGGTCCACCAGACTGGTTTCCTTTTCTTGGAGGAATGAGTCTTGGTTTTGATTGGGATAGCATGATCCATGCATTCTTGTAGGTGCCTGTAGAGTGCATTAGTAAAGGATTTTGCAGCTTGGACAGCATTATCCTTTAGCATGGGGGCTTTGAAACTTCCCTTCTTGGTCTTAAGTAATGTGAAGTTTGCTTTTGAAAAGTTTTTCACGGTGGTTTCTTTGACCGGGGTGGTGGCGGAATGTGGATATCCAGAGTGATAAGTTTATGGTCAGATCTAACCAGCGAGGGGTTGACCTCCGTTGTAGAACACCGGTCGCCTATGTTGGTGATGACCAGGTCCAATATGTTGTCACCTCTGGTGGGGGTGTTGACCAGTTGATCCAGGGCATTTGAGTTTATAAATTCTAGGAAATGTTGGGCAAGGGAGTTTGTACTTGAGTAGTTCTCCCAGTTAATGTTTGGGAAATTGAAATCACCCAATATCAGGGTGTTTGGTAGGACCGTTATGTTTCCCAGTGTTTCCAGGAATGCGGAGTGGGGGTCCTGGGACATGGTGGGTGATCTGTAGTAAGCTATAATTTGAATAGCAGTTTTGCCCATTGTTAGTTGCACATGAATGATCTCTGAAGCATCGTGCTGTGCCACTAACCTGGAGGTGTGGGTATCCCTGATGACTATGGATACTCCCCTGCCTTTTGTATTTCGGTCCGGGTTTTGTGGCAAAAATGAATGGTATTAGTTGTAGCCTGGTAGTGCTGGGGTGCTCTCTGGAGCCTTAAACCAGGTTTCTGTTACTGCACATATATCAATTTTTTCCATACTGAGGAGTGCCTCGAGTGCATGCATTTTGAGGTTTAGACTTCTGGCATTGAGTAGCATTACCCTCAGTTTTTTGTTACTTGTGCTATTTACGGTGGTGGGTTTGTCTTTTGAGCCTTGCCTAAAAAAGGCACTATGGAGATGGCAAGAGCCTTGGCCAGTATTCGAAAGCCTAAGGGTGACAGGTGCAAGCTGTCTCTAGCGAAGCAGCGTGGCTTGTCGAGCATGTCTTCCCAGGCTGACAGACACTAGATCCCCTTTGAATGACACCAGAAGCTTAGCCAATTGTTGAAATAGATATTTTTTTTCTCTATACCATAGTATCATTCTTGATGAGGGCAGGCTGCTACTCAGGGTCATACCAGCCTGGGCTATGTGATCAGAGAGCTCCTCCATGTCTCTTTTCATGTAGTCCAGGGAGGTACGGCTCAGGTCATTCACACCAACATGGACAATGACAGAGTCATATTTGTACTTGTTCTGGAGTGACCTGAGTGCTTGTGTTATGTGGCGGATCCTGGCACCCGACAGGCACTAACTGTAACCTTCTCCTTGTTCAACCTAGTGAGTGGGATGTCAGTGTGCCTGACTATAGAGTCACCTATTACTAGTGTGTTGGGTATGTTATTTTGCCTTAAGGGCTGTGATTGTGTGGCACACTGGTTTTGTGAAGTATGTGTTTCATGGTTTGTGTTGGAGGGTGGAGGTTGCTTGGATGCCTGCTTTGGAGGTCTCTGTTGCTTCTGCAGATTTTTATTTAGAGTCTCCAAGTATGTTTTCATGTATTTATATGTGTTTTTGCCGGTGCTGGTTTCATAGGTCTCTGTGAGACTGATGGTGTGATGCAAGTAATTCCCTTCTTCTCTTGACTGCCTGGTCCAGTCTTGGGTTGAAAGAGCTTAGCCTCCAGTTTGGCTGTATAATTGCATCTCTCGCATGTATTAGTGTTTGGTGGAAGGAGGAGAGTGTTGTCTGTTTACATGAGGCAATTGTAACATTGCCTCAAAATGCCCAGATTCACCAGTTGGACTGGAGAGTACACCTGAAACTGCCCTTTGGACATGTCTGGATAGGTACAGTGAACTGTTTTACTGATTGGCTGGTAAGGTCGAATAGAGAGCCTTGTCCTTCTCTACAGTATGGGGGGGGGGGTCTAGTGCTAAGGTTTATTAGTGCTTGCTTTGAGTTTTGAGCAAGTGCTGGTATGAGAAGTGATTGGTCTGAGTGCTTAAGTTGAAAGTTTGTTTAGTTCCAAGGGAAAAATTGAAGGGTAGACTTTGTGGAGCCAGGAATAGTTATAGCCTAGCTAACCAGCACTGCCCGGTGCACAAAATGCAGGTTTTATAGTATATATTTTTGTTTTGTTTTGTTTTTCAGAAAATAAAGCAGATACAATAAAAAAAACTTTAAATGCATATAAATGGCTATCACACTTGAGTGTGTAGCCTACAACAGTTAAACAAGTAATTTAAACACAAAAATTACTTTGTTAAAGCGCAGGCAGTAAAATAAGTACAATATGCAGCTGAAACAAGCTTTTTAAATCACAGAAACTCTAGAAAATTGGCGTTTTAGGCGGAATTAGCTAAAGACAGCAAGAAAATGCAGAAAAATAACACTTAATCACTCCAAAGTCTCTCTTTTGTATCTCTGCTGCTGTAGAACTCTGCAGGGCACCAGGTATGAGCTTGCTGAGTTGTATATTAGCACAAAAACCTTGCAAATGTGGGTTTTTATAGCAGGGAAATGAAAGAGATAGAAATTAGCCCAAAATGGCCAATAAACTATTAATTTCTGGGATGAAACCACTCCTCCAGGGACAGATAGGCTGCTCAAAGCTCCCTCTCTCACAGTGAACAGAGAAACTTCCTTCTATCCAAGTAAGGTATGGGCAAACACAGAAACTTGTAACACAGCCCTGAATTCCACACTAACCTGAAAACTGGACTATACTAGATTAGAAAGGTGGGAAAACAAGTATATATATATATTTTTTCAGAAAATAAACCAGATACAATAAAATAGAAAACACTTTAAATGCACAGAGATGCCTATCACACTTGAGTGTGTAACCTACAACAGTTAAAGAGGTAATTTAAACATAAAAATGACTTTGTTAAAGTGCAGGCAGTAAAATAAGTACAACATGTAGCTGAAATAAGCTTTTTAAACCACAGAAACTCTAGAAAATTGGCATTTTAGGTGGAATTAGCTAAAGGCAGCAAGAAAATGCAGAAAAATTTATTTTATTATTTATGTATTTATTTATTCCAGTTTGATGACCGGGGAGGTCCACTGGGCTCAGGGAGCCCATTTTCAACGGAGGCTCTGGGAGAAAAGCTCCAACCATACATAGTTACATGAATAATTACTAAGAAACTTTGCATTACTGACAAATAAACAGGTAACATCCATAAAGAAACAAACAATTACAATTTTGTTTAGGTGTAAAAGATAGGCAAATGGCCTTGAGGCTAGATTTTACAGTATAGTTATTTATACATAACTTAATCATTTCAAAGTCTCTCTTTTGTCTTTTTGCTGCTGTAGAACTCTGCAGGGCACCAAGCAGGAGCTTGCTGAGTTGTATACTAGCACAAAAACCTTGCAAATGCGGGTTTTATAGTAGGGAAATGAAAGAGATAGAAATTAGCCCAAAATGGCCAATAAACTACTAATTTCTGGGCTGAAACCACTCCTGCTGGCACAGATAGGCTGCTCAAAGCTCCCTCTCTCACAGTGAACAGAGAAACTTCCTTCTATCCAAGTAAGGTATGGGAAAACACAGAAACTTGTAACACAGCCCTGAATTCAGCACTAACCTGAAAACTGGACTATACTAGCTTAGGAAGGCGGGAAACAAGTATATATATATTTTTTTTTTCAGAAAATAAAGCAGATACAATAAAAAAAGCACTTAAAATGCACAGAAATGGCTATCACACTTGAATGTTTAGCCTAGAGGTAATTTAAACACAAACACGACTTTGTTAAAGTGCAGGCAGTAAAATAAGTACAATATGTAGTAGAAACAAGCTTTTTAAACCACAGAAACTCTAGAAAATTTGCGTTTTAGTTGGAATTAGCTAAAGGCAGCAAGAAAATGCAGAAAAATGATACTTAATCACTCCAAAGTCTCTCTTTTGTCATTTAAGTGTTACAATATGATGTGGCACTGCCTATTTGACTTACTTACTGCACAAGGTTTTGAAAATAATCTTAACTATATATCCCTCTTATGCTGGTGTTGGAGGAAGTGCAGGTGAATGCAAAAGATCCCTTGGCACTTTTCAAAAGGAGTAGGGGAAGTTCCCCAGATATTTAGCCTAATTTACTCTAGTCAGTAGGAATATAATTTCAGCTATCTCCTGAAAAAGAGGTTGCTGGCCTTGTGGGACTAACTCAGTAAACAAAGCATAAATACATAAAAAACATAAAAATAAAGCTCAGCATTTAGGCCTGTAAATCCAGAGAAGGTAGAAAAAGAGATTGCCAGACTAAGACAGAATAATGCCACATGGCCAGATGGGTCCCCCCATACCGATTCCTCAGGTATGTAATACAGATTTTGGTAAAGCCCCTGTTAGACGTGGGAGTACAACAGCAGGGTGAGCATTAGCAGTGTACAAATGCTTTGTTTAACTAATTTGCCTTGTAATTCCTGCAGTCATAAATTCCTAATTCATACCATCAGTGACTCTAACCTTCTGCACATTTCTATGCATTGTGATTCAACCAACTGTACTTTCAATAAAATGTGTTTTCAGTCTTAAATTTCAGTCATTTGTGATTCAATGAAAAGACAATTCAATGACCTGTCTTGTGCCCATAAACATGTATATAAAAACAAAGACAGCTGAATAAAATAGTGGGTTGGTGGTGTGTGTTTTACACTTGTGCATTTTTTCCCTTTTTAAGCTAAATGAGGGCAATCAATACCAGTTTTATTTACACAGACCTCTCCTTTTCCTGTTAAATAAAGATTATACTTCAGTGTTATTTCTTGCTGACTTGTGTACCACACCTACATGTCTCGATAAAGAAATGCTACATTTTCCTGCATTTCTTCCTCTCCTGTTATTGAATATCTTCTATTAATCACTGGAGCATATGGTGCAGCTCACAATGTTCATTAAACAAATTATCAGTGACGTGGTTTTGGTAAACACTACCAGGGAGTAGCCAGGTGTTGCTTTAGTGCTTTTAGTACAAGAGACGGAAGTTGGGCGCTTTATACTGCAAACAGAAACACAAGAATGTTTGCCTTCTATGATTCACAAATATAAAAAATATATTTATGAGACTGAATCGTATAATTACGCATCCAAAAAGTATTCGGGTATCTATACAGCTTTTTAATGAACAGATATCTCTCAAGGTTGAAACTGATAAAACATTTTTCAAGCCTTTCCTTTACCAGCATCTTACTGTTTCCTTGTTCCTTGATGTGTTTCCTTCTTAGCATTTGTTGGTGGGATCTTTTACCCATCTAATTCCTGTTATCTGTAAATATGATTATATGATTCCTAATAAAGTGTATGACTTTTTAAGTACAGGATCGCCCCTAAACTGATCCTTGCAGATCTTGCTAGTTCCCCTCTTATTAGACGAAACTTAATTTAAGGTACATTCTGAAGTGTACCCAACATATATCATCATTGTTGAGACAGCATAACGTGGAATTAATCTAAATAAAGTTAATGTTAGTATATTGCTTGTAGAGGAGACTGGTACCCCCCCCCTCCATTCTTGTTTTTGTAAAGAAGCAGGTACAGTGTGCAAGAGGTGTGGTTATACAATGGCATTGGAGGCTGAACCTTTACATACAAGTACACATCAGATTGTCAAAGCCACACACACACAACCACCTCACATAGTACACAAAATACACACAGACTAATGTATGCTGAGGCACTTAAAAGCAATCTTCCTAAACAACAAATATTGCCTTGACCACCCATTTTCAAAGGTATGCCTCAACAAACTCAGAGCTACCAGAAAAAACACCACCTAATACCACACATACTGTCCTTCTCAGTTTATCCCCAAACACTAATCCCCTAAGACAAGTGAACATACTTCCCAGGACTCTCCTTAGAGAGCACTCAGTTGTAAGATATACTGATGCCCCTTTAACCAGGCTGAACGAGGATTGGATAACCTTTAGTTGCTTATCTGGATTCAGGATCCGCCAAATCATGCATGCAGTTAAGTCATCCATCATAGTCCGAGTAGGTGAAAAAGACCTGAGATGTGCCTCCCTGGACTATATGAGGAGACACATTATGGAGCTTTCAGACTGTATGCCTCAGGCTGGTATGAGCCTAGTATTGAGCAGCATATTACCATCACCGAGGATGATGCCACAGTATGAGCAAATATGATTGATTTCAACAACTATCTGCCTTTCTGGTGTCATTGTAAGGGCATTCAGTATTTGTTAGCTTGGGAGGACATGGTCAGCAGACTATGTTGCTTTGCCAAAGATGGCCTGCTCCATTTCTTTCTAGGCTTTTGAATACTTTATCCACTCCCATGATGCCTTTTTTAGGCAATGTCAAATGACAAACATACTGTCATAGCAAAATCAACTGACCTGAACCTCATGGTGTTACTGCTCAATGCCAGGAGCCTAAATAAAAATAAAAGAAAAAAAACAACACTCTCTACAAGCCCTCCTCAGACTCAAGAATATAGACATCTATGCAGTTACTGAGACATATCCAGGGATTCAATAAACTCCGTGCAGGAATAGTGATATTCCTGCATGGAGTGAACCATGTCCATTTACCCTTAGCTTTAACAGCAGCACACCTTGCATATTCATGAAGGCGCGCTGCTGCTAAGGCTAAATGGACACGAACACTACTGAGTGCAGTGGGATTTGCTTAGGTAGTCCACGCACATCTAACATGCCCCCTGCACTCAGAAAGTACTGTACAGCACTTTTTAAAAGTATTTCAGTGCCCACGGACACTGAAATGATATAAAACTAGCATTTCAGTATCCATGGACACCGAAATAGATAGAGAAGCAAGAAACAATGCAGGGGGTGTGTGACAGGTACTGTCACACACCACCTGCATTGTAAAAGTGCCATACGGCCATAGCCATCAACTGTAAGGCTTCTGCAGAATGCCCAAATGCCTGCCTCACATACCTCTCAACCTCCTAGAGCAAGAAAGCTGTACAAAGCCATAAATAATGGGGAACAAAGGCACAAAAATAGGGGCACTTTTTAAATATTGCAATTACAAATCCAGAAAGTTGATAGAATAAAAGGTTTGCAGTAGCACGAACTTCCTGAAGGGTATGAAGACTGAAACCCAAATGTCTGTCATTGTGAAAGTGTCGTACGGCCATAGCCCTCAAATATACAGGTTTCTGCAGAATGCTCAGATGCCTGCCTCACATATCTCTCAACCTCCTAGAGCAAGAAAGCTGTACAAAGCCATAAAAAATGGGGGGACAAAGGCACAAAAATAGGGACACTTTTTAAATATTGCACTTACAAACCCGGAAAGTTGATAGAATAAAAGGTTTGCATTAGCACAGATGTCCTGAAGGGTAGGAAGTCTGAAACCCCAATCTCTGTCAGTATGTTCTGACTTAAACCCTGAGTGATTTGCCAATGATTTGCTAGAAAACTACAGTCATACTTCCTAAGTTTATAAGAGCAATAATTCAAATCTGTCCCTATCTGTCCCTTTACAATTTCCCTTACTGTGACTGACAAGAAATACAGATACATGTAAATAAAGTGGGTTTATGTTTTTTTTTCCATTCTAATGTATGTTTAAGCATAGCTGAAAGGGTGTGCATGTTATGGCCCTCTGCTCAGTATTGCTTAAACATCCCATAGGAGATAAAACAAATATATAGCTGAGCTCCTCACACCAAGATAGTGTAGTGGTGAGAGTCCTGGCTTTGCATGCAGGCGTTCACGGTTCGAGTACCAAAACAGGCACTTTATTTTTACATGGGAAAGCAGTGTTAAAATTATTATTTTAATTTTAAATTATGTAGTAATTGATATTTGTCAACCAGGGTAGTGTAGCTGGTCTAAAATATAAGTGTGAGTGCATATAACTTGAAATCACCCATGTATACAAGGGCGGCCCGTGCCATTGGACTGCAGCCCCCTCAAAACAAAAAGAAATAAAAATAGAAAAAAAATTTTTGCGCATGCGCAGTAGTCCCGACTACTGCGCGTCTATGCGCATGCTCCAGACAGTCCCCATAGGGAAACACAAGGAGACGTCTGTGCACTTTTAAAGTGCACAGACTCGCTGGGATAATGTGTCGGGGCTGGACTGCAACAGCAGCAGTCGGGAATAAAGAACAGTCTCGTCGGGAAGGAGTTTTGATTTCAGGGATCTCGCGGGTCTTTGGAGTATTGCGCGGGCAGGATGTACGTTAGCTGGATATTATGGAGAACGGACAGGTAAGTGTATGGTGCTTTTTACTTTTACAATGTATGGTACTTGCTGCTGTTATACTTGATACTTGTTTGAATTTATGGTGTGTGTGCTTTTATTTACTGTTTGAAGTATGGTGCTTTTTAGTGTGTGTGTGTGTGTGTAAATGCCCCAGGTGCTCATGGTGGTGTGGTAGGGAATACCTCAGGCTTGAACCCTGTACCCTGTATGCAGGTGTTAAAGACTTGAGTTTCCTACCCACTACCATTTGTAAAAAAATTGCAGATTTTTGCCTCATATTTGATCTGATCTGTTCCTCATAATATCTGTGGTTTGTAAATGTTGCAATGCTTGATATTTGATGGTGTAGTAGTAGCATTGTTGCCTCACAGCTGCAGGTTCTCAGGTTTGATTCTTGGCTGGGGTTCCTTCTTTGTGGGGTCTGTTATCTTCTCCTGTGTTTGTGTGGGTTTTGATGGTGCACTGGTAGCATTGTTGCCTCACAGCTGCAGGTTCTCAGGTTTGATTCTTGGCTGGGGTTCCTTCTTTGTGGGGTCTGTTATCTTCTCCCTGTGTTTGTGTGGGTTTGCTTTTATTTGATGTTGCACTGGTAGCATTGTTGCCTCACAGCTGCAGGTTCTCAGGTTTGATTCTTGGCTGGGGTTCCTTCTTTGTGGGGTCTGTTATATTCTCCTGTGTTTGTATGGGTTTGTTTTTATTTGATGGTGCACTGGTAGCATTGTTGCCTCACAGCTGCAGGTTCTCGGGTTTGATTCTTGGCTGGGGTTCCTTCTTTGTGGGGTCTGTTATCTTCTCCTGTGTTTGTGTGGGTTTGCTTTTATTTGATGGTGCACTGGTAGCATTGTTGCCTCACAGCTGCAGGTTCTCAGGCTTGATTCTTGGCTGGGGTTCCATCTTTGTGGGTCTGTTATCTTCTCCCTGTGTTTGTGTGGGTTTGCTTTTATTTGATGTTGCACTGGTAGCATTGTTGCCTCACAGCTGCAGGTTCTCAGGTTTGATTCTTGGCTGGGGTTCCTTCTTTGTGGGTCTGTTATATTCTCCCTGTGTTTGCATGGGTTTGTTTTTATTTGATGGTGCACTGGTAGCATTGTTGCCTCACAGCTGCAGGTTCTCGGGTTTGATTCTTAGCTGGGGTGTCATCTTTGTGGGTCTGTATCTTCTCCCTGTGTTTGTGTGGGTTTGCTTTTGTGTCCTCCCATGTTACAAAGACATGTCTGCATTATTTCTTCCTGGGCCTCTGCTGAAAATTGTTTTTTTTGTTCCAAGTCAGACTGTCCTGATTAACAAATGTTAAATAAAATTGACAGGCATTTGAATTTCAGTCTTCAGGTTTCTGAATGTTTAATTCCTTGCATATTTGATGGTGCAGTGGTAGTATTGTTGCCTCACAGCTATAGGTTTTCTGGTTTGATTCTTGGTTGGGGTGGCTTCTGTGTGGAGTCTGCATCTCCTCCCTGTGTTTGTGTGGATTTGCTCTGGTGCCCTGCCATTTTACAAAGACGTATCTGCAGTATTAATCCCTGCATCTCTGCTGAAAATTGTTTTTGTTCTGTCAGCAGTAAAATTGACAGGCATTTGAATTTCAGACTTCAGGTTTCTGAATGTTTAATTCCTTGCATATTTGATGGTGCAGTGGTAGTATTGTTGCCTCACAGCTATAGGTTTTCTGGTTTGATTCTTGGTTGGGGTGCCTTCTGTGTGGAGTCTGCATCTCCTCCCTGTGTTTGTGTGGATTTGCTCTGGTGCCCTGTCATTTTACAAAGATGTGTCTGCAGTATTAATCCCTGGGTCTCTGCTGAAAATTGTTTTTGTTCTGTCAGCAGTAAAATTGACCGGCATTTGAATTTCAAACTTCATGTTCTTCAGAATACATAGTAGCACAACCTTTTTTCTAGCAATTTTCTAAGTTTATAAGATGAATATTTTAAATTTGTCACTATTTTTGGGACTGTATTCCCCCATTATTGGCTTCGGCCCAGGTTTTGTGCTAAGGTTGACAGCTATGGCAAGAACTGAATTCACTGAATATGCTTGAGGGCTGTATTCCCTCATTACTGGGTTTGTCCAGGTGTTTTGTACTAAGAGGTTGACAGCTATGGTGAGAACTGAATTCACTAAATGATAGCCATTTAAGTTTCAGTCTTCCTCTCTTTTACAAAGCAGCTAATGTGGCGTAGTGGTATGTTACTCTGACTAGTTTTTGCTCAGGGACCTTGGCAGTAAAATGTATGGTGGCAACACAACATTTTATTCTAGCAACTTTCCAAGATTATACAAGCAATGTTTAATGTGTCCCTGGTTTTTGGGCTTTTGACCCCCCCCCCAATACATTTTGGCTTTTTCCAGTATTCTTGAGATGCAGTTGAGATGCAGTTGAGTATTGAGTAGATTTTACAAGGAGCTGAGAGCTGCAGGGGAATAGAAGTTTAGTGCTTTGCCTAATTAATACTATAGCACAACAGGTTGTGTACTTGCTTTTGATGCAGAAGGCTGTGGGTTCTACTCCCACAAGGGGTGGATGCTGCCGTACTGAGAATGTTCTCCTTGGTGAAGATACTAACTATGAGTCTGTTATCAGTTTGCCATCCATTTCCTCTTGCAATATTATTACTAGCTTATCATTTTTAATGTAATATAGGCAATTTATTCCTGAGGGGCAACAGACACTTTATTTTTCGATGAAACCATGAAATATAAAGGTGATTGCTAGCAGCAACCGCTTCATTAGTTACATATTTCTTTAATGTGGAATTATTTAGATGACTTACTTCAGAGATTGTGCATATTTACTGATAATGGACTGTAGAATTGTGCATATTTACTGATAAAGGTGGACTGTAGAATTGTGCATATTTACTGATAATGGTGTACTGTAGAATTGTGCATATTTACTAATAATGGTGGACTGTGGAATTGTGCATATTTACTAATAATGGTGGACTGTAGAATTGTGTATATTTACTAATAATGGTGGACTGTGGAAGTCTGAGTAGACTTTTTTATGATAAATCTTCTCAACTGTGCAGTTTTGCCATTATGGGTGCATATGGTTTGTTTCATTGCTTACTGGAAAAATGTTCAAAACAAATTTAAAACACCCTCTAACAAGTGTACTGTATTGTACAAGGAATATAATTTTAGTACAATGAGGAAGGTGTATCAAAGAGCACATGTATGTTTCATATGCAAGGGGCCTATGATTTGAAAACAGCCCAAAATTAATCTTTATCTGCCACTGGCAAAATGTATTTTCTTTGAATGTGGGTTTCAATGCTGTTTCAATGAATGTGAGTTTCAAGGGCAGAGAAGTTTTAATGCTAAGTTTTCATTGTGAGACTGCATTGCTTTGTTTATCAGATGACTTAGTGTTTGTGCTGTAAAATACAAAATAAAACTTTCAAATGAAGTCCAACTCATCATAGAAGTAAAGCAGTATGCACATTAGTGTTTATGGTAAATGGAGTGAAATAGCCAAGTAATGGTTCATTGGAATGGCTGCAGAGGCTCCATTCAACCATTATTTTGTCAGGGGGGAAGGGAAGCAAACTCAGACAGGCCCAGCTGAACTATACCTCCCAACTGTCCAGATTTTCAAAGAATGAATAGATTTTTGCTTCTTATTTTTGGTTTGTTCTTCATAAAATTTGTAGTTTTCTGGCAAATCATTTAGGAATTAAGTCACTAAATAATAAGTTTCAGACTTCATAACCTTCAGAAAATGCATGTTAAAGTAAGAGCTGTTTTATCAACTGTCTCAATTTATACAAGAGCAATTTTTAGTACTGTTTATATGTGCCCCCAATATATTTGGCCTTGTTCAGATTTACTGCATTAACAGGTTGAGAGGTACATGGAAATAAATTGCTTTATAGAATTAGGCATAGCCAACCTCTCAACTGTCCCCAATTTTTGGCTCAAAATGTTGCTCTTCCCCCTAATAATCCCTCCACAAAATAGCAATTTTGGAAGAAAACATGGAGGGTTTACAATTAAGAAATAACTGTAATAATCAAAGTTATAGATTACTTGAAATGCATGTAGATTCTTTTATTTTGTCAGCTGCTCAGTGTAGCAGTACTAATATTAAAGTGTCCCTTCTTTGACAGGTAGCAGCTGTATTGTGTGTCTATTTTATATTTTTGCATCACATTTTTGGTCCATTTTTCATAAAATTGTGTTTTTTGGCAAATTAGTGACAAATCACTAAGACTGAAGTTAGAAAATGACAGACATTTGAGTTTCAGATTTTATACCCTTCAGAAAATTCATACTAATGCAAGACCTATTCTATTATCTTTCTAAGTTTATTGGAGCAATATTTAAAAATTGTCCTTATTTTTGGGCCTTTGTCCCACTTCTGTGTATGGCTTTGTCCAGATTTCTTGCTCTTGAGGTTGAGAGGTATGACAAATGTGTCAGGGCCATCACAGTCAGCCAGAGAGATTTCAAATTGTGACATGCTTGTTGCACCCCACTCCCCATGTAGTGACTCTGGATGTGTCCAAGCAAGGCAAGGAGTAGTTGTATCTACCTTGGATGGGAGGACACACTGCATAAGTACTACAGTGGCTTTTCATCTGTCCTTGATTTTGCAGAATGGTCTGGTTTCTGTCATATTTTTGTACTGTTGATTTATGCTTATTACTCAGATTTATGCTTATTACTCAAAGTGCCTGTTGCTCTGTGTTTAAGTAGCAATGCTTTAATGACCATAAGGTAAGCTTGTCTGAGATTGTAAGATGCAAGTAAGCTTTAATAAGCATACTGTTAAAGAATTGCCAACATTGAAAGCCTTTCTGTTGTTGCCATGCAGAGAATACTTGACTAGATAATGTATAAGCATTGGGTATTAAAGGACAGGATTCCATTATTTTAAAAAGCTCATTACACTTGTTGGAGACTTCCAGTCATCTCTACAGACTTTACCCGTAAACTAAACAGAATGCCAATCATGTGTGGTCCATAATCTGTACAGAAATCCTTTAAGCAATGTATCTTGAGCTTGTTTCTTGTTTGCTTTCCATTTTTTACTTTTATCATGTTTTCCCCATGAAACAAGTTGTCAGGCAGCAGGTCTTTTTGGATAAGAAACATTTTTACAAGTGGGGGCATCACATAGATTTCTACTTTCAGCATGTTACTTGGTACTTTAATAAAGTTGAATATATTATAATTAGAACTGCAGTGCAAGGAGAAGTGGTTTGAGTTGAGTGCTTCTGGCTTTTCTTATACTTGATTTTGAATGGCATTCCAGTAATGTATTTAAAAAGTAATGTATTTTTTCATGCCTCACAACCTTTTGTTTCGATCTAGATATTAAGTAAGCTGTCATGCAGCCAATGCATTGAAATATTTTTATTCTTCTACACTTATTTTTGTCTTGATTGGACTTTCATAATGATGGTTTGCCACCCAGGGCAGCGTATTTAATTAAAGTTAGTTTTTTGTGGTTTTGTGCATAGCTCCTCCCCTTTCTGGTTGACCACACCCCTTCCCCTTGACCCCACCCATTCAGCTGTCTCCTGCAGCCCCCCTGTGATTTGAAGTCACCAGCCGCCACTGCATGTATACACAAGTGTCCCATACAGTATAGTCACACCCCATGGTAATGTAATGAAAGCACATAGAGGTCTGTCATGTAAAGTAAATCATATGCACTTACTAATATGTCAGTAATGATTAATGAAGTCATTATCCTGATATTTTTTAAATGAAAAGTGAGCAATGGTTAGCAGTGCTCAGCTATGCTTAGTCTGTGTAAGCATTGCTTAAATATGAGTGCTAAGCATCCGTCAGCTCAGCTAAATGGATTTGCGCACTGTTAAGCAATGCTCAGCAATTACCCCTTTAAGCACTGTTCAACCCAGCTTAGCAGGTTTACGCGTTGCTCAGCTGTGCTCAGCATTTTCAAAATAGTCCAATGACTCAAAGGGTAGAATATGGCCTTATTTAAACTGTGCATGCGGAAATACAGCCATAACCTGTTATAGTTTGATCTCTGCAGGAACATGTCTGGCGTTGGAAAGGGAGCAAGCTTTCGGGCACAGTGCTGGGGCATCCTGGAGTCCAGGGTCATGGCTGGACTTCTCATAGAACACCATGATGACAGTCTGCTGCAAGGCCAGTACCAGAGCTCTCAGTACAAAGCAGAGGCCTGGGGCTGTCTAGCACATGACCTCACCAGTGCCACTAGAACTCCATGAACTGGTGAGCAGGTACAGCATCATTATGCCAACCTAAAGCATAGTAAGGGAGAGCTCTTAGCCCAATGAATCCAAGATGCTCAGGACCGGCATGCTGCAGAAGTTTGTAAGTATCCCAGATATAGCTATACCAGATTCTAGCCTGAGTATGTGATAGACAGGTATGCATAATGTTTATTTCTCACCCCTACAGCTGCAGAAGAGAGGGCTATGAACATTGAGGGCCATGATAACAGACTGACAAGGATGCACCTACAGGCTGGTGAATACAGATCTACCTTTCAGTATATAGTGAAATAAATAAGAAGGAGTAAATTGTTTAGTGTGTCTTGTGTGTAATGATTAAAGAAAAGTTTGCCAGACGAATAGTCATCTACAGCATATGCAGTAGTAGGACACTGTGTCATATAACTACAATAAAAACCTAAACCACCAACTTTTGTGTTTATTCTGGTATGTTGCAGAAATAGAATGTGTAAAGGTTTTGCACAGAAAATATGGCTTTGACAGCATGAATTAATGGAGGTTGCTCTGAGAATTAGCTAGTGTGTAAAACAGTAGTTTGTGGAGCTGTAAATCAAGATATACATGAAATATGACATATGTTATGCACTAAGATCTGAACCCTGAATACTAATGTCAAATGTATTATAGTGTGTCCCCTGCTGCAGTGCCTTGTGTTAACCTTTGTTTCCCAGATCGTATAATTTCAAAGGATTACTACACAGTACAGTAACTATCTCTCATGCATGAATCTCCGGATTACAAGGTCAGACTGTCTAACCCACAGAGTATTAGGCAGAAAACAGTCAAGCAAGCGACAGCAGTTCCCCAGTAGCCCAGTGTGATGAGAAACAGCCTTATAGTTCATTTTAGCACACCCAAACATGGTTCAAATCTAGGAAGTGGTACTGAGATATGTGTATATGTATATCTATATATATATATATATATATATATATATATATATATATATATATATATATATATATATATACACTCATGAAATCTGGAATAATTGTAGAAATAGTCAGACAGTGGTAACCTATGTTTTCTCCACAGGTTTTACAGGTAATTAAATGTTTGTAGTAGCTGTCTGAAGGGTATAATATACACTGTGTACAACTATCCCACTGTCCAACCCCATGCCTGCAAATGATAGCAGGATAGGTACACACACCATGCACTCTTCCAATACGTCTCTCAAGTGTCACACTGTCAGGGCTAGTGGTCACTGCTGCCAATCACCTTGGACACAGATAGGAATCCAGGTGAACTATGCTAGTAGCAGACTCACACAACATCATTGCAGGGTACCCCGTCTTTGTCAAGTACGTAACCCTGCCATGTAAAAGCCCCATCCAGTAAAGTAGCCACAGTTCCCCCAGTCTGCCCCATACAATTACAGGTTGACAGTCTAGCAGGTATGTATGTGCCACAGAAGCTATGGACCATAGGTAGATGTAAAGTGAGGGGCGGCCTGTAGAGTATTGAGCAGTACTGTTTTGAAAAATAGAAGCTGATACAGTTGTTAATGGACTTTTAATTCTCTCCCCCACCCATCATATGCATCAATAATCATTATTCATATACTATGGGTATGTTGTTCTCAAAACCTATTGTTGGGACATGTGTTCCATTATTGATCATAAATTTCATTGGTTGCATATTAACA
Source organism: Protopterus annectens (assembly GCF_019279795.1). Classification (NCBI taxonomy): domain Eukaryota; kingdom Metazoa; phylum Chordata; order Ceratodontiformes; family Protopteridae; genus Protopterus; species Protopterus annectens. The sequence continues at coordinate 1,324,585,106 of NC_056747.1, forward strand.
TACCTTGTTCAAATATCATTATTGGTGGCCTGTTGCCGTCAGTGTAACTTGCATGCTGTTAAAATGTTTACTGTTCCATTTATACATGTGTTCTGTTTGCTATGCAACTATTTCAAATATGTTGGTTTGGGTTAATGGGAACACCCATGCATGCTGTTATAACTAATGTTGTAATGTGTTGTTCATGACTAACCAAATAACAACACCATAACAAGTTTGGGAAGGCAGATCCTGGTGGATCTGCCTGTCCCACCCTGTCTGGCCATGGCACTGGTCCCAGCATGTCTGGGTCCCAACCCAGAACATTCTCCTCTGCTGGTCCTGCACCACCTTTGGGTGGTCCCACCTCAGGGATGGGGCCCACCCCAGTGCAGGCACAAAGAGGAGCCCATCACCAGCAGAATGTTCTGGGGTATGGTGCACAGCGTCATCGTCATCTGCTCCGAGTTGGTTGGGCAGCTGTGCCAGATGGAGGGCCACATTGTGCATCTCGAGGGGCAGGCTGCCTCTCCTGTCCAGTCCCCAGCACAGCCACCTTCGGGAATGTGAAGGTGCAGTGGTGGCTGCCCATGGGTGGGGACCTTAGCCCCACTGTATCCATTTGAGGGCTCACAGGCCTCTGATTCCCAACTACCCTCCCTGTTCAATGTGTTTACCCCCATCATGTGTCATATACTGCCCCTGTCTGCTGTCTTGTGTGTCTTGCCTGTCTGCAAATTCTACCTATCCTGCCAAACCAACCTCCCCAAACATACCTACAGCCCTTCCCCAACAACCCACTCTCACCTAAAAAAAAAGGGCATTTGTCCCACAAAAAATCATTGCCCCATACATAGCTCTATATTTTGCCCTCATGTAGAGTGAAATTAATCAATCTACCCACAAATTATTCTACAAATGTCTGACACCAACACCCCTCCCTGTGGGGTGTGAGACTGTAAATTCCAAATTCTACACATTATTCACAGTTGTTGCTCCAGAAGAAATGTAGATCTATGGTCCTTTCCTACACTCTTCCTGCACATCTCTAGCTGGCTTTCCTAATGTTTTACCCCCTGCTTGCCTCCATTTCACCACTTTCCTATCTCCCTGTTTTCTTTTCTTTAATTAAAATTAGTGCAGGTGTAAGTGGGATTAAGTGGTGCTAAGTGAAGCTAAGAGGACTTAACCATCTGTTAGCATCACTTAGCTCCATGCAAAACCATGCAAACCCACTTAAAACTGCTTAAAGTGCCTTAATCACTCTGCCCTGCAACAAAATAATCAGCCCTGCCAAGTCTTGACCCTGGGTTGCTGTGCACTACAATCACAGCAACATACCAGTACACCATCTGAGCTGTGGGAATTTGTAGTGCTTTTACAAACATATGCATTCTGGTCATTTAACATTAATGAAAAAAGTCATCACTTCCAGGTCTTGGAACTCAGGACCCTGTGCACTACCATCTCAGCAATGTAGTTCTACACCATCTGAGTTGTAGGAATTTGTAATGCTTTTACAAAATATCATGCACTACAGTCATTTAACATAAGGGAAATATATATATCTGTAATACTCTTGGTTTACTATAATTTTTTCAAATGTAACTCCGTCAAATGCGCTTTTGACGAACATGGAAAATCAAAAATGGTAATGTCGAACTCCAAAAGCCAGCCTAGGAATGGGTTTTAACATGGGTTGAGATAGGTGTTCAGTGCTATTGCCGAACTACAAACCTCTCCCCTATCTTGACCCATGTTAAAACCCATTCCTAGGTTGGCTTTTGGAGTTCGACATTACCATTTTTGATTTTCCGTGTTCTGCAAAAGTGCAGTTGATGGAGTTACATTCAAAATATGATAGTAAAAATATATATGTATATATAATTATACATAGATGTATATATAGATAATCAACCTCTTACTGCTAGACATCTGCAAAAAGCCTGACAAAGTAGGGGGATAAAGGGCAAACAATAGTGACATTTTTGAAATATGGCTGTTATATGCATAGAAGTCTGCTAGAGTAGCATGGTATGATTTACCATATAATTCCTGATAGATTCCAGGTCTGAAACACAAATGACTGTCAATATTTACTGGTGTCAATACTCACATCATCCCATCGATTTGTCAGAAACTCACAACTGTTACGGGGAACAGACCAAACATATGAGCCACGATCTGGCAGTGTCTAGACATTTGGACAGTGGAGAGGTATGACTGCAGTCATGTAACAGAAGAAAAAAAACACTGAGAGCTGCCAACCATTTCACCCAGCACCTTCTGAATCACAGTAAGACCAACAGACACTACCCCAAAACAACTCTGGAGAATTACCCATGTATTTCCAAATATATCATGCACTATAGGGATGGAACTCTCGAAATGCAGATATTGGTGCAGAAATGTCCACCCACAACCATTTGCACCACAGTCACAGCAAAATACCTGTAGCTCAAATGAACTCTAGAGTAGAACAAACATATCCTGATTGCCAGTCACACACTACACACATATATTGGCCCAACTAACAGTCTACTGGGAACCCTGAGGTGTTACAGGACATTTCTCAGTCTGCCCCTACAAACATATACACCTGATAGACCACCAGCAACTGCAGCAGCATGCAGAGTCATATAGAAATGGATCTATGACACCCACATCTGCTACTCTCCCTACTCAGTCCAACAAACATTTATACACAACATTGCTACACAGTCTTGGCAGTCTGTCAACAATGGCCATGCATACATAACTCTCAACTGTACAGATTTCCACAGAATTTTCAGAGTGTGGGACCATATTTATGGCCACTGTTGCATACCACTTCCAGGAGTCTGCTAAGTCATTGGGATGATATCAACATACTTCAAATTGTGACATGCTTGTTGCACCCCACTCCCCATGTAGTGACTCTGGATGTGTCCAAGCAAGGCAAGGAGTAGTTGTATCTACCTTGGATGGGGAGGACACACTGCATAAGTACTACAGTGGCTTTTCATCTGTCCTTGATTTTGCAGAATGGTCTGGTTTCTGTCATATTTTGTACTGTTGATTTATGCTTATTACTCAGATTTATGCTTATTACTCAAAGTGCCTGTTGCTCTGTGTTTAAGTAGCAATGCTTTAATGACCATAAGGTAAGCTTGTCTGAGATTGTAAGATGCAAGTAAGCTTTAATAAGCATACTGTTAAAGAATTGCCAACATTGAAAGCCTTTCTGTTGTTGCCATGCAGAGAATACTTGACTAGATAATGTATAAGCATTGGGTATTAAAGGACAGGATTCCATTATTTTAAAAAGCTCATTACACTTGTTGGAGACTTCCAGTCATCTCTACAGACTTTACCCGTAAACTAAACAGAATGCCAATCATGTGTGGTCCATAATCTGTACAGAAATCCTTTAAGCAATGTATCTTGAGCTTGTTTCTTGTTTGCTTTTCATTTTTTACTTTTATCATGTTTTCCCCATGAAACAAGTTGTCAGGCAGCAGGTCTTTTTTGGATAAGAAACATTTTTACAAGTGGGGGCATCAGATAGATTTCTACTTTCAGCATGTTACTTGGTACTTTAATAAAGTTGAATATATTATAATTAGAACTGCAGTGCAAGGAGAAGTGGTTTGAGTTGAGTGCTTCTGGCTTTTCTTATACTTGATTTTGAATGGCATTCCAGTAATGTATTTAAAAAGTAATGTATTTTTTCATGCCTCACAACCTTTTGTTTCGATCTAGATATTAAGTAAGCTGTCATGCAGCCAATGCATTGAAATATTTTTATTCTTCTACACTTATTTTTGTCTTGATTGGACTTTCATAATGATGGTTTGCCACCCAGGGCAGCGTATTTAATTAAAGTTAGTTTTTTGTGGTTTTGTGCATAGCTCCTCCCCTTTCTGGTTGACCACACCCCTTCCCCTTGACCCCACCCATTCAGCTGTCTCCTGCAGCCCCCCTGTGATTTGAAGTCACCAGCCGCCACTGCATGTATACACAAGTGTCCCATACAGTATAGTCACACCCCATGGTAATGTAATGAAAGCACATAGAGGTCTGTCATGTAAAGTAAATCATATGCACTTACTAATATGTCAGTAATGATTAATGAAGTCATTATCCTGATATTTTTTAAATGAAAAGTGAGCAATGGTTAGCAGTGCTCAGCTATGCTTAGTCTGTGTAAGCATTGCTTAAATATGAGTGCTAAGCATCCGTCAGCTCAGCTAAATGGATCTGCGCACTGTTAAGCAATGCTCAGCAATTACCCCTTTAAGCACTGTTCAACCCAGCTTAGCAGGTTTACGCGTTGCTCAGCTGTGCTCAGCATTTTCAAAATAGTCCAATGACTCAAAGGGTAGAATATGGCCTTATTTAAACTGTGCATGTGGAAATACAGCCATAACCTGTTATAGTTTGATCTCTGCAGGAACATGTCTGGTGTTGGAGAGGGAGCAAGCTTTCGGGCACAGTGCTGGGGCATCCTGGAGTCCAGGGTCATGGCTGGACTTCTCATAGAACACCATGATGATAGTCTGCTGCAGGGCCAGTACCAGAGCTCTCAGTACAAAGCAGAGGCCTGGGACTGTCTAGCACATGACCTCACCAGTGCCACTAGAACTCCATGAACTGGTGAGCAGGTACAGCATCATTATGCCAACCTAAAGCATAGTAAGGGAGAGCTCTTAGCCCAATGAATCCAAGATGCTCAGGACCGGCATGCTGCAGAAGTTTGTAAGTATCCCAGATATAGCTATACCAGATTCTAGCCTGAGTATGTGATAGACAGGTATGCATAATGTTTATTTCTCACCCCTACAGCTGCAGAAGAGAGGGCTATGAACATTGAGGGCCATGATAACAGACTGACAAGGATGCACCTACAGGCTGGTGAATACAGATCTACCTTTCAGTATATAGTGAAATAAATAAGAAGGAGTAAATTGTTTAGTGTGTCTTGTGTGTAATGATTAAAGAAAAGTTTGCCAGACGAATAGTCATCTACAGCATATGCAGTAGTAGGACACTGTGTCATATAACTACAATAAAAACCTAAACCACCAACTGTTGTGTTTATTCTAGTATGTTGTAGAAATAGAATGTGTAAAGGTTTTGCACAGAAAATATGGCTTTGACAGCATGAGTTAATGGAGGTTGCTCTGAGAATTAGCTAGTGTGTAAAACAGTAGTTTGTGGAGCTGTAAATCAAGATATACATGAAATATGACATATGTTATGCACTAAGATCTGAACCCTGAATACTAATGTCAAATGTATTATAGTGTGTCCCCTGCTGCAGTGCCTTGTGTTAACCTTTGTTTTCCAGATCGTATAATTTCAAAGGATTACTACACAGTACAGTAACTATCTGTCATGCATGAATCTCAGGATTACAAGGTCAGACTGTCTAACCCACAGAGTATTAGGCAGAAAACAGTCAAACAAGAGACAGCAGTTCCCCAATAGCCCAGTGTGATAAGAAATAGCCTTTTAGTTCATTTTAGCACACACAAACATGATTCAAATCTAGGAAGTGGTACTGAGATATGTGTATATGTATATATATATATATATATATATATATATATATATATATATATATATATATATATATATATATATACACTCATGAAATCTGGAATAATTGTAGAAATAGTCAGACAGTGGTAACCTATGTTTTCTCCACAGGTTTTACAGGTAATTAAATGTTTGTAGTAGCTGTCTGAAGGGTATAATATACACTGTGTACAACTATCCCACTGTCCAACCCCATGCCTGCAAATGATAGCAGGATAGGTACACACACTATGCACTCTTCCAATACGTCTCTCAAGTGTCACACTGTCAGGGCTAGTGGTCACTGCTGCCAATCACCTTGGACACAGATAGGAATCCAGGTGAACTATGCTAGTAGCAGACTCACACAACATCATTGCAGGGTACCCCGTCTTTGTCAAGTAAGTAACCCTGCCATGTAAAAGCCCCATCCAGTAAAGTAGCCACAGTTCCCCCAGTCTGCCCCATACAATTACAGGTTGACAGTCTAGCAGGTATGTATGTGCCACAGAAGCTATGGACCATAGGTAGATGTAAAGTGAGGGGCGGCCTGTAGAGTATTGAGCAGTACTGTTGTGAAAAATAGAAGCTGATACAGTTGTTAATGGACTTTTAATTCTCTCCCCACCCATCATATGCATCAATAATCATTATTCATATACTATGGGTATGTTGTTCTCAAAACCTATTGTTGGGACATGTGTTCCATTATTGATCATAAATTTCATTGGTTGCATATTAACATACCTTGTTCAAATATCATTATTGGTGGCCTGTTGCCGTCAGTGTAACTTGCATGCTGTTAAAATGTTTACGGTTCCATTTATACATGTGTTCTGTTTGCTATGCAACTATTTCAAATATGTTGGTTTGGGTTAATGGGAACACCCATGCATGCTGTTATAACTAATGTTGTAATGTGTTGTTCATGACTAACCAAATAACAACACCATAACAAGTTTGGGAAGGCAGATCCTGGTGGATCTGCCTGTCCCACCCTGTCTGGCCATGGCACTGGTCCCAGCATGTCTGGGTCCCAACCCAGAACATTCTCCTCTGCTGGTCCTGCACCACCTTTGGGTGGACCCACCTCAGGGGATGGGGCCCACCCCCCCGGTGCAGGCACAAAGAGGAGCCCATCACCAGCAGAATGTTCTGGGGTATGGTGCACAGCGTCATCGTCATCTGCTCCGAGTTGGTTGGGCAGCTGTGCCAGATGGAGGGCCACATTGTGCATCTCAAGGGGCAGGCTGCCTCTCCTGTCCAGTCCCCAGCACAGCCACCTTCGGGAACGTGAAGGTGCAGTGGTGGCTGCCCATGGGTGGGGACCTTAGCCCCACTGTATCCATTTGAGGGCTCACAGGCCTCTGATTCCCAACTACCCTCCCTGTTCAATGTGTTTACCCCCATCATGTGTCATATACTGCCCCTGTCTGCTGTCTTGTGTGTCTTGCCTGTCTGCAAATTCTACCTATCCTGCCAAACCAACCTCCCCAAACATACCTACAGCCCTTCCCCAACAACCCACTCTCACCTAAAAAAAAAGGGCATTTGTCCCACAAAAAAATCATTGCCCCATACATAGCTCTATATTTTGCCCTCATGTAGAGTGAAATTAATCAATATACCCACAAATTATTCTACAAATGTCTGACACCAACACCCCTCCCTGTGGGGTGTGAGACTGTAAATTCCAAATTCTACACACTATTCACAGTTGTTGCTCCAGAAGAAATGTAGATCTATGGTCCTTTCCTACACTCTTCCTGTACATCTCTAGCTGGCTTTCCTAATGTTTTACCCCCTGCTTGCCTCCATTTCACCACTTTCCTATCTCCCTGTTTTCTTTTCTTTAATTAAAATTGGTGCAGGTGTAAGTGGGATTAAGTGGTGCTAAGCAAAGCTAAGAGGACTTAACCGTCTCTTAGCATCACTTAGCTCCATGCAAAACCATGCAAACCCACTTACAACTGCTTAAAAGAGCCTTAATCACTCTGTCTCCAATAGCCCTTGTTCTGCCCAGCAACAAAATAATCAGCCCTGCCAAGTCTTGACCCTGGGTTGCTGTGCACTACAATCACAGCAACATACCAGTACACCATCTGAGCTGTGGGAATTTGTAGTGCTTTTACAAACATATGCATTCTGGTCATTTAACATTAATGAAAAAAGTCATCACTTCCAGGTCTTGGAACTCAGGACCCTGTGCACTACCATCTCAGCAATGTAGTTCTACACCATCTGAGTTGTAGGAATTTGTAATGCTTTTACAAAATATCATGCACTACAGTCATTTAACATAAGGGAAATATATATATCTGTAATACTCTTGGTTTACTATAATTTTTTCAAATGTAACTCCGTCAAATGCGCTTTTGACGAACATGGAAAATCAAAAATGGTAATGTCGAACTCCAAAAGCCAGCCTAGGAATGGGTTTTAACATGGGTTGAGATAGGTGTTCAGTGCTATTGCCGAACTACAAACCTCTCCCCTATCTTGACCCATGTTAAAACCCATTCCTAGGTTGGCTTTTGGAGTTCGACATTACCATTTTTGATTTTCCGTGTTCTACAAAAGTGCAGTTGATGGAGTTACATTCAAAATATGATAGTAAACCATACTCTTATATATATATATATATATATATATATATATATATATATGTATGTATAAATAATATATATATATATATATATATATATATATATATATATGTATATATATACATATATATATATATATATATATATATATGTATATATAATTATACATAGATGTATATATAGATAATCAACCTCTTACTGCTAGACATCTGCAAAAAGCCTGACAAAGTAGGGGGATAAAGGGCAAACAATAGTGACATTTTTGAAATATGGCTGTTATATGCATAGAAGTCTGCTAGAGTAGCATGGTATGATTTACCATATAATTCCTGATAGATTCCAGGTCTGAAACACGAATGACTGTCAATATTTACTGGTGTCAATACTCACATCATCCCATCGATTTGTCAGAAACTCACAACTGTTACGGGGAACAGACCAAACATATGAGCCACGCATCTGGCAGTGTCTAGACATTTGGACAGTGGAGAGGTATGACTGCAGTCATGTAACAGAAGAAAAAAAACACTGAGAGCTGCCAACCATTTCACCCAGCACCTTCTGAATCACAGTAAGACCAACACGACACTACCCCAAAACAACTCTGGAGAATTACCCATGTATTTCCAAATATATCATGCACTATAGGGATGGAACTCTACGGAAATGCAGATATTGGTGCAGAAATGTCCACCCACAACCATTTGCACCACAGTCACAGCAAAATACCTGTAGCCCAAATGAACTCTAGAGTAGAACAAACATATCCTGATTGCCAGTCACACACTACACCGACATATATTGGCCCAACTAACAGTCTACTGGGAATCCTGAGGTGTACAGGACATTTATCAGGCTGCCCCTACAAACATATACACCTGATTGACCACAAGCAACTGTAGCAGCATGCACAGTCAGATAGAAAAGGATCTATGACACTCACATCTGCTACTCTCTCTACTCAGCCCAACAAACATTTACACACAACACTGCCACACCATCTTAGCAGTCTGTTAACAATGGCCATACATACATAACTCTCAACTGTACAGATTTCCACAGAATGTCCAGAGTGTGGGACCATATTTATGGCCACTGCCACACACCACTTCAAGGAGTCTGCTAAGTCATTGGGATGATATCAGGAGTGCAGTCACTGAATAATGATATAACATACCTCTGAACCTTTCACTGCAAGACATCTGAACAAAGCATGATATGCTTGGGGGACAGGGGGCCAAAAAAAGGAACATATCTTACATAATGATGTTACAAACTGAAACAGTTGCCGGTGTTACAGGGTTTGTAGTAACATAACATCCCTGAAGGACATGATGTCTGAAACACTAATGGATGTCAACATTTACTGACTACAATCCTCACATTATTCTACTGATTTCTCAAAAACAGATATTGTCTGAGGAACAGAACAAACATAACTGGCAAACCTCTGGGCAGTCTGTGGACATCTGGACAGTTGAGAGGTATATCAGAGATATATCATTGTCAGATGTCAAGTCACGCAGAAAATGCTTGTCCAGACAAACTCTGTTAATCTCGTAATCCTCTTTATGTATAACAGCAATACTTACTTACAATTTGTACCCAATTCTGGAGCTTTGTCTCCCATGTTATTGGGATGTCTCCACATATCTTGTCCTGAGAGGTATTTCCACCTACCGTCTGTAAAGCTGTAGCCCCCACACCTCCATAATGTTCTCTACACAGGCAAGGAAAAGGGGCAAGCCTCACATGAAAGACTTAATTATAGCACTGTGTTGCTATGGCATCTGCTAACGGAAAGATAACACAGCTGCTCTGGATGCAAGTAGCGAGTAGAAGACACTGATTGGTGCACAGGCCATCACCTGCTCATGAACATTACCTACAAATGTCAAGCTGCTACTTATGTAACACAGGTTTGAACCCATCTACACAAAGTCAGACTGTGACTACACAAACCTGACCATTTCCAGTATTATCAGGAAACTCTTCAGCACTATAACAGGTATGTTAATCATGTAAGCTTGTAATGGAATGCAGTAGGGAGGATGCAATAATGTCAAATAGGACATTAAGCACTAGGTCACAACAAGACCTGCTGGACTCACATGCTGCTGTCCAGCACCTATGGCCATTCCTTCCTGCTCTGTCTGCATTGACATAGATCACATCTCTGGCTCCTGAGTCACCCCAACAAAGGTCAGCACATGTATGACTACTACTGGAGTGTCTGTTGTCTAACACTGAGTGTGACACTGCTAGGCCAGCTACCTGGGATGTTGTAAATATTCATATGTCACCTGTGAATGCTACTATGATACATCTGCTTGTCTTACAAATGCAAGAGACTTATATAGGGTATATGCATAGTACACAACAGGTGCAGAAGTGTGTGTTGAACTGTATGTGATATACTGAGCCCATACTTGACAACTGTCCAGAGTCTTGCAGACTGACCACAGGTCTGCCTCATATTTGTAGTCAATGCCTTATACAGTTGTGTATTGTCTGGCACATCACTGGCAACCCATTAAAGACTGGAGTTATAACATAATAGCATACATTTGATTGTCAGATGTCATATACTGCAGAGTAGACCTGTGAATGCAACACTGTCTTTGCTAGCAACTGTGTGTGTTTCAGCTAGATTCATAAAGTGACACTATTTTCTGACCTTTGCCCACCAGTAATGTGTGCCTTTGCGCAGATGTCTTGCTCTAACAGGATCTAGGTGTCTTAGCATGAAACCCATGTCAATGCAAGCTTATCTCATCCTGTAGGATGCCAACATTTGTGCAGTCACTGACACCTGCTTTGTAGCTATGAAGAGCACACTAACCTTGCCAAGTTACTCATCCCATCATATGTTTAGACCCCAAATGCAGAGTTGCAAAGCTACAGGAGGTGGAGTGTTGAACATTATCATACACATCTCCAGGCTGGTCAAACAGTATGATGCATGGGAGACAACCCGAGTGCAGTTAACAGTTGACAAAAGACCAACTCAAATCATAGCTAGCTACAGGCCTCCAGCCAGGGACTTCAACTACCCAACCATAGTGTGCATGATCTATGCCAACTGAACATGAATGCACAGAGATTCCTCAGGTTTGTCAATGGCAATGCAGTGGATCAGCCAGTCAACACTCCTATGACAGGTGGAAATATCCTGTACCTGGTGCTAACCAACATGAGTAGCCACTGTAGCACTCCTACGATGTCATCCTGCTTGGTAAGATCTGACCACATAACCATCACTGTTCAGGTCACCATCTCCCCTGCCCCTCCCCCGTCAGGGTCAAACAAAATTAACTTTACACAAATGGCTATAATTCTCCTCAAAGCAGGTAGAAGTAGCTTTACACTCAATGTGTGCCTTTACACTCAATGTCCCATCAGTTGTAACTAGCAGTAATGCCCAGGCCCACATCACAATTCTGTGTGGGCACCTACACAGCTGTATGGAGTCAGCAATACCTGACAGGACAACATCATCTCCCTCAAGGTAGGGTAAATGTTGTAGTGGACAGCAGCAATACACAAATATCATAATAGGTGGAAATAATTGCTGGACAGGCCCAAGAAGGAACAGGTGCCTTATTGGAAGCACTATCAACTTGGTCTGCACAAGCAAACAATGTCACGGATGAATTACCCTAAGGCTATCTTTGAATGCAAACTGGACACATCCACCAAGGCCAATCACTAGGCCTTCCACACACGTGTCTACAATCCCAGAGGCAACACACAAATCTGCTCTGTAATGGTGGCCAAAAACACCACATACCCATATGGCACAGATATAGGCAACCGGCTGAAGACAGATGAAGTGTAAACATCACCCCCTGTCTTCCCATCAGTACACATGTGCATGCACAGCACCTTCTCCCCTCCCCTCATCATTAGGGAGCAGGTCCGTAATGCCCTCTCAAAGGCAACACACAGAAGTCTCCATAGGCCTGATACCATCCCTGGCTGCATCCTGCATGAACACAGGCATGGGCTCTCAGATCCATTCTGCACTGTAGTGAACCAAAGCCTGAGCACCGGTGTCATCCCATCTGCACAGAATACAGCCACTGTCATCCCTATAGCAGACCAGTCCACTGACCCAGCCAATCATATGCACATCAGCCTAACTAGCCTGCTCTGCAAGGGCATGGAAGTCAATATCAAGGACATTATGAACAGGGACATCAGCAACATCAAAATGCCTGAGCTGTGGCAGGGCCTAGATGGCCAACTGAGAGCAGTAATTTTGAGCGCTCCATAAACTAGTATAACAATACAGGAAAATGTTATTATTTTCATGTTTAAAACATCAGAAATCTATAGATAAACTACTAAACTACATAAATATAAATTTTGGTGGAGATATACAAAAATTTTCCTGTCAAGTAACTTGGAGATATAGTGAGTCACTGAATATGATCAACTCAAGGAATTCTCATCCAGATGCTGCTTTGAAAAAAGAACTGAAATTGATAACATCTACCTTACAGGAACTATCTTTGAAGATGGATGGCTTTAAAAATGACTGTGAAAACCTCAAATTAAATTCTCAAAAACAGACTGATACTCTTAAGAAACTATTACAGCAACACCATACACAAATAACAAATATAGAGACTTTTCTAAATGACATTGAAAGGAGACTCAAAGAGGAAGAATTCCAAAAAGAATTTCTGCTTAAACAGAATTCATGGCTGCTTAACAAAATAGATGACTTAGCAAACAGGGAAAGGAGAAACAACATAAGGATCTTTGGTCTGCCTGAAAAAACTGAAGGAGAAGACATTATTTCATTAACAACCTGGATTCCTGAATTTTTAGACTTGAAAGAGGGACTTTTATTTGGAATTGAAAGGGCGCATAGAGCACTGAGGAAACCTGCCTCTAACTCAACAAATACTTCACCTAGATCCATAGTTATAAAATTTCTTTCATTTCTGGATAAGGAACTAATATTAAAATCTGCTTGGAGAAAATCACCCTTAAAATACAAGCAAAGCCTGATAAGGTTTGACAATGATTATTCTTCCAGAATACTAGAACAAAGGAAAAAAGTCTGGCCAATAATAAAACTGTTGAAACAAAACAACATTAAAGCACAGCTGGTCTTTCCAGCCAAGATAAAAATGCTTTTTTGCCAATGAGAACCTTTAATGACTTAGAAGAAGCTACTATATTCATCAAAAACAACAACATAGTGTCTATCCCAGAAGAAATGGAATGGATGGCCCCTACTCTTAAAAGAATAAAATAAACAAATCCTTGGACTGATGCTAGCAAGAAGAAACAAAAAAAAAAAACTGATTCCAAGATAACTGTTCCAAAAAATAACTCTTACAACTACATCTCTCAAAGTATCAGCTGATAAGGTACATCACTTGTCAACTGTTTTTATTTAAAAAAGGAGGGTTTCTTAAACAACTAAGAAGCAGTAATGATTTATTCAGAATGTTCAGAGTTCCAATAATTCTTCACAAACAAAGGTAGGTCAAGATGGGTTGCTATTTACATTATATATAAGCCAAACAAAGCAACATATAATACAAACATATAAGTTTCTATTCCCCTACTTGATCTCAGTGAATACTTATCTTGTTAATTTTTCATTGTTTTTACTTATAATCATTTAAGTAATCAATTAACTAATTCAACAAGGTACCATTCATCAGAGTTCAGACTCAAATGTAACAAATTAACATCATATATAATAGCAGTAACAATAGAGTGTTTTGAAAAAAATGCTGTTATGGAGACTAATGCCTTCTTCAGTTAAAATATGATTTAGAAATGTCATGTATATCCTGGTTAAATAATAGTAGCAAGTTATTTTTACAAATGTCATCATTATTCTGTCTAAATATAGTTAATATCAATTATGGCAGGTATCACAGCTATGAGTGCTGTTTGATCAATCCTGATATGCCACAGGGGTGTCCAACATTTTGGCTTGCCAGGGCTGCATTGAGTGAACAGAAATTGTCTTGGGGCCGCATATAAAATATATCATATAGTTAACTCTTTCGCTGCCACAGGAGACCAAAGTCGACCTCCTGGCTGTACTGTAGTTGCGTTCGAACAATTAATAAATTTAATAAATGCCTAATATTTGCCTTAAAATTCTAATTCTCATTCTGATTTTAATTCTCTAATCTAACAGTTAACTCTAACATCTTAGTTAATGTATAGATTTTTTTAACAAACAGATATTCACTACAGCACTTGCATTTCTCACTGGGAAAACCACTCCAGCAGTCCACCTACATACAGTGTCAACATTAGAAGTCTTACAATACTATAATCCACAAAAATAAGCCAACAAATTTGCAATAAAGTAAAGAATTCACATTACTGACTTAATGAAACAATTCTGAATAAGCTACAAGGGGGTCTCACCCAAACAAATGACTGGTGCCAGAAACATGGCCTCAAGCTAATTGCCAAAAAATGCACAATCATCCCCGTTGAGGATAGTGATGTCCCCACAAATTATCACATTAATAACAATGATGTAAGCACGCAATCAGTCGTGAGGTGCTTGGGCACCCAAGTTGATAGAAACCTGACATTTGACCACCACGTTTTCTCCATTGTATGGAAAGCATTTTACATGGCCCACCTCATTAGTAATGGTATCTCATCCAGGGACAAGGAGGTCATAACATCTCTCTATTCCTCCTTTACAAGAGCAATTATTGAGTGCAACACCCCTTTTGGCACGTGCCTCAGCAAAACACCATGCCAAAAGAAGACTACAACCATTTCTGACAAAAAAAGGTCAAAGGACTGAGTTCACTTAGTTATCCAAACAGACTAAAAAGCTTCTTGCTTTCTTCTGTCTCTCACTGGTCACTATAAATTTCATCACTGGCTTTCTTTCCAGGCTAAGAAAGATCCTGCCTTAAGAGACTTTCTCCACCTCAAAAATACTGGTTATATTTAAAACACTCACTACAAAGACCACAGCCTTCACTGCAACATAAACAAGCCACTTTGTATGGACAGGTTCTTGACACAAAAACTTTCAACTTCTGTAAAAAGCTCCTCTCATTATCAAGCAATGTAGTTCAACAACACTACAACTGGATGGATAGTCATGAATGCACTCCTTAAGTAAGTAGCATAGCCTTCATCAAACCGGAAGGAAAATCCACATAGTAAACTTTCCCAGCTGGGTGGCTATACTGTCTAAGAAGAGGGGCCTATTTAACTAAGAACTGCATTTGCAAAAATATATTCAGTATACATATTAAATCTCTCTCTCATACACACACACACACACACACACACACACACACACACACACACACACACACACACACACACACACACACACACACACAGAAAAGGAGCCCCTACTTGTAAAACCTCAGTAATCACATAACACAGTCTCACTGATTGAAATTGTCTGGAAGTCAAAATATATGAAAAAAAATCATAATAGAAATGGATTCCTCCATGCAATTTCCCACCACCAAAAGGACCATCAATAAATCAACAGATAATTGCTCAGCAAAAATTAAATCAATAAGAAATCTATAAACTCTCCAAGATCATACTACATACTGGAGTAAACATATAGCTTCCCCCCAATCTAAAGCCATTTCACATTCAGACATTTTAATTTGTGCAGAAGTTATTCACAGACTGACCGTTTACTAAGCTGTAATGCTGACCATCGCTTTTGAAAAAAACAAATTCCCACACTTTGTCAATAGCTCAAAGTGAAGAAAGGATTACTTTTTTTACTTATGTATTTATTTAATTTTGGAAAACATCTTTAAAACTGTTAAATTGATCACACACCCAGAAACACAGAAAAGTTATTGTGATAAGTAAGCCACAGACTGCTGCAAGAAATCAGCCACAGCACACTATGCTTACGTCCGAACCAATGAAGCATATCTGTCAATTCCAAAAGAATTAAAGTAGTGTAATAAGAAAGTTATTTGCAAGGTTACATGGCAGTTTATATTGAAAATAAGTGGAGATATTAAAAATGCTCTGTTTCTCATAATTATGCTGAAAAGTCTTCCAAGGTAAATACAACCTTCTGATTTAGCATGGAACCATACCTCTCAAGCTTAGAGCAAGAATTCTGGACAAATACAATTGGGACGCAGGCCCAAAAACAGTTATGCATCACAGACACCATTGAAACAAATGCAGCTGCAAACATTATACATCACGTATAATGTTTCTATCCCATTTTTGTCAGTTAAACATTATATGGCTCATTCAATCCTGCCTTCTTTTGCAACAAAGAAAACTATACTTTGAAGTGACAAATCCATTAAAAATAATAAAACACATTGGCTCCACATCCTGCAACTTCCTACCTGCAAACAACCACAGAGCTTTCACTAAAACTAGGTCTGCTTATTTCCACAGAATGACACCTCTCTCCAATTAAGTCTAATGGTATACAATGTACCAGGATCTGGACTACCTGAAATAAATTAAATTATGGCCTGTAAATTGCAAGTGCACTTTGTTTAATTAAACTACATTTCAAAGCCCACTTGCTGCATTTTTTCAGTAACATCCCGATATCCATTTCCAGGTCACTTTACAAGACATTGGCAGTGGTAGACTTAGCATCCTCCAGATCCCTACAGGACCACACTCATACTGCTAACATTGTCCATTAAATGTAAATATCCATGCACTGTAAATGGCAAGAAGCTATGTCTTAAAACAATCTATGTTTGTCATTCCTAGTACCCAAGTATCAGGTTTTGAAACAAAGAAACATTCTCCACAGTTTGTAAGTCTCTGTCTTTAATAATCATCTACTATTGCAGTACTCCTAACACAAACACACACATACACACTAAACCCCCCAACATTTAAAAAATGACATTGTGCCCACTTAATGTGCCAGTATTGATGATCCACCAAAGATATGCTTACTGTTGTCCAATCTACCACTGCTTAGAACCCACCAAGACAGTACTGGGTGATTTTTTTGTTTGTCAAAAAAAAAAAACTTTATATGCTACAGTCCCACATTAGTCAATCCATTACTGACCCATTAACCCTAGGCTGCTGTCTCCTCCTTAATCCCTGGGACTGCATTACCTTGGATGACTAATTTTATTTCCTAAGCAAAAGACACAAATTGGAATCTGAGGCAAAAATCCAGACATTCTTCGAAAATCCATACAGTTGGGAGGTATGATTTCATATTCAATACAACACTCTCCCTGTCAGAAAAGCTGCGATTTAATGAAAGTGTACTTTTAATGTAGGATGCATTTGTGAGCTAACTTTTTTGTATGTTAGCCTCTTTGTGCATGTGTCTCTCTCTGTCTCTCTGTCATGCACACATAAACACACACACACTTCTACTTTCATGTACACAAACATTCTGCTTTCATGCATGCACTCACTCACACCATACTTACCTATTAACACAGGTTAAGTGCTGTCTCTTTAAAAGGCAATGGCAGCAAATCCATAGACGAGTCCCTCTTCAGCAAGAACACACACACATTGATTCTTTGGCATGAAATAATGGCGCAAACACACAGACCCTTCTTTGGCGCAAAAAAATCAAAACTAGAAGGATGCTTTGGTGCATGCGCACACCGATGTTAGAGTTACAGGTCACGGCCGCGAAAAACACAACAAAAAAGTGTTTAGGGGCATGCATACATCAATGTTGGAGTTAGAGGTAGAGGGCCGCATGGCAGAGCTCTGAGGGCCGCATGCAGCCCGTGGGCCGCAGGTTGGACACATCTAATAGTTCATTTGATCAATGAACCGGACTGTTGAAACCCATATGGCCGAGAACATCTAGTCAACAATTTATTTCATAAATCAATTAAACAAGCCAAACAACACCCACAAACAACACAGACAATGCCCCCCTGCATCCTCAACCTAGTGTTAATTATATATACCAACTTTAAGAGTGCACTACAGTGAGGAAAAGACAAATTCCCATATCGCCAATGTACCGCAGTCCCAGTCAGGAATGGTTTGATGAACTAAAATGTTGACCATATGGGTTTCGATAATCTAGTTCATCAATTAAATGAAGGGAGCATGGATATCCATATGCACTGGATGGCCATATTTTAATCTCTGTCAACAATATTAATGATCCAGAGAGATTGTTTGACAGTGATTTAAGCTTTATTGTCCACTTGAGAGGAGTACTTAGGAAAGCCTATGAGGTGATAAAAGCATACAAAGATATATCACAAGCAGAGATGCATCTGTTCTGGTAACATTATATAAGATTATATAGTTAGACAATTTATGGAATATTGTGCTCCTCTATCTGTAATTTAGTCACAAATAAAGAAACTTGAGAGTGCTCAGAGGTTATTTGCTAGGCAGGTAACTAGGATGGTACATTTATGTTATACCAAAATTTATAGAGTTAGCTCTGTATTTAGTATGATATGGATGGCACAGTGGCTCAGTGCTTTGTTTTGTCACCTCACAGGAAGAGTTTCTCTGATTTGATTCTCGGCTGGGGTGCCTTCTGTGCAGAGTCTGCATATCCTCCTTCTGTTTATGTGGGTTTCCTCCAGGTGCTATGATTTCCTCCCATGTTACAAAGATATGTGTCTGGAACATTTCTCCCTGGGACTCCACTGAAAACTTTCCCGGTAAATAAATAAATAAATATGAGCTGTTAAAGGTTGATTTGATTAGATTTTAAGTGCTATAAAACTAGTTATTGGTAGTAACACTGGTGGACGAGTTCCTTGTTTCCTTACATCTACTAATAACACCAGTAAGGAGCTATTTATTTTAGCATAGGACAAGTAGATAATGGACTACAGCTCCAGTAAATATAAGAATAAATAATAATGTAGTTACATTCAAAACATTAATAGAAGGATGGCTTGAGGATAAAGTATACAGCCCTGAGTTTAATAGTTCTTAATACGGGAGTAGCCAATGATTTTGGCTCCAAACTTGTATTAATAACATTGAACTTCTGGTTCTAATTATAAGTTTGAAATGTTACTCACATCAGACATTTGAGCTCTTACATTTACTTAGATTAAATGTCCACATCTAAAACATTAATTGTCACTCAGAAGACACACTAGCTTTACCTAACAGTTAATATGTATGGCAGTTTGTGAAAGTCCATACAGTAAGTACTTTTCATGTCCATATAGTCATTGAGTGCCTCCCCTGTAAACTGTGAAGACAATTTTTTTCCAGGCAGAATAAATCCTGATTTACTGCTTGACGTGTTTTGTTGCAAAAATGTATGCATTGAAGACACTACCACTTAAGAACCTGTCCACAGATGATATGACCTTTGGGGTGAGTGGAGCAGCTGCCACTGTCATCTGTTCCTATGGACTGAATATTTATCAGTAGCTTCACTCTTATACTGAAGAGCCTCAGTCCCCTTTGAATAGCTAATATATGATGACATTTGTTATTTGTCTGCACAATATTTTCTATGCGTTTTATTTTTTTTTGGACAAATAACACAGTTTTTCAGAAAAAAAGCTTTCTCTCTCTCCGTCTCTGACTGGAGTATTCACATAGAACAGCAAAAATTATTTTTCTGGTAGAGTAGCAATCACAAATGTTGCACTAGCAAGCTGCAATGCAAGAATGAAAAAACAACAAAGTAATTTGTCTGGTGGTTGGAGCAAGGGTTAACATTGCTAGCTGTCATTCCTGTGGTACAGGATTTAATTTCTTCAGCCTTCATTTATCAGTACTAGTAACCAGATATTGCTCCCAAGTCACCCCTGAAATAGGCCTAATTGTTTAACAAATAAGATTATTATTATATATAGATCAACTTATACCCACATTCTCCACCAGAGTAATACATATAACACATTGCAGACTGTCTTCATTTTAAGTTTTGTTTATTTAGAGTGAAAAAATACATACATTTTAAAGTTTAGGAGAGTCAATGAAAACTGCAAATTAAGTACACAGTTGTGCGACCATGGAGATAGTATATATAATTAAGAAGGTGTTGGCAAAGCTCCCCTCCTAGCTATCATTTCTGATTCAATGAAATGGGTTTTCAGAAAAATGAGTTTTCGATCATTTGTGTTCAGTATTTTGTGTTTCAGATGAGTCATTTTTTAATCAAATGATAGGAATCCATATCAATCTATCTATCTATATGTGTATCTATATCTATGGTATGTATGATATATAGAGAGAGCAATATATATATATATATATATATATATATATATATATATATATATATATATGGGTCTACTTCAGACCATAGAAATACCATATCATCGAAGTGTAAATCATTGAGACGAAAAGCAGGAATGCTCATAACATCGACATCTGACATTATCGACACTGAAAACATCGAATTAAGTACACAGCACCGTAAATGATAATAGAGATGCACTCAGAACACCTTCCCCATTTACAACTATCATCTAACAAACAAATATACCTGTGAAATAAGTTTTGCAGGGGGGCAAGCCCCCCTGCACCCTCCATGTGGGGGGCTATGCTCCTTCACCCCCTGTAAATTATATATGCCAACTCTGAGATCGCACTACAGTGCGGTAAGGGTAAATTCCCCAATCCCCACTGTATTGCAATCTCTACAGAAAATGCTGCAGAGCAACAGTTTTTTTCTGTTTAATACTGGCATTAAATGCAGAAG
>NC_056747.1:1324608395-1324733395 GCF_019279795.1 Protopterus annectens
AGCCAACCAAGGTTCAAATAGCAGCTTGGGTGACTGGTGGAGCAGCAGGGAAAGGATGGGCATGCTTTATCCAGGTGGGAGGGTGCTTGTTGGTACACTCCCTAAGGGTGTTCATGGTCCAAAGAGGGGAGGTGCCCTTGGGCATAAACAAGGAATATGGTGGGTAGGAAAAGGGAAGTGGGACTGTAAAAAAAAACCCTGGATGGGAGCACAGACAAGATGAGCTCACAGGATACCCTCAGAATCCATGACTAGCCCCAGCAAAAACAGAGTAAGTCTGGTGAGGCTGGAGAGTGCCTAGTAGTCCCAGTGTGAACGTTTGGTACTGCTGACCAGGCTAGTAACAATGAGGTCTGACGGAACCCAGAAAAAAAAAAAAAAAAAAAAAACAGAAAACACCTCCAACTCCTCCAAAAGATTCAGGTCTGTCCAAACTCCAGACTCTATAGTGAGCATCCATATTGCTGCTGCTTTCCACATTACTTCTCATGTCATGGCCGACCCCTCTGCCGCCACTGCCAATCTTTTTTTTTCATCCAGTGCTGCACACTCCATTTATTTTTAGACTTGTTAAAATTTGCAGGCTCTCTGTTCCTTGTGCTTTTCATATCTTTCACTCTCTCACTCACTCCCTGTCAGATTGGTTGGCTTGATGATTCACTCTTTCAGTAGTTGATTTTATCACAAATAGCCAGACTAAACTGTAAGTACCACAGAAAAAAGTACAGCTGAGAATATATACCTCCCTTGTCCCACTCCCACCTAAACTACTCTCTCTCCTCTTCTCCTTCCCCCCTCAGCTTGCACACTTTACCACAACTACTCATTTAAGGTCTTCATGATATTCTACAACCTTGAATTTCTCTCTGATGGTAATTGTTAGATAGAATCTTACTTTTTATATTATATTTTATATACTTAATATGTACCATGGCTGTTTATACCCTCAATATTATTGTTGCATTCTACCATGTTCCTTTATAAGTTGCATTCTGTTTCTCCTGTGTATATACACTTGTATGTTAATATTGTATGATGTCTTGTTTTGTATTTATTTATCTGTGGAGCTTTTCTCCGTGGGTCTCCACTGAAAAAGGGCTCTGCTGCCCAGTCGGACTAACCCGGTTAATAAATGTCAAATAAAATAAAATAATAAACAAATAACTAATACCTGCTTTGTCATTTCCTTATTATAGCGCAGATGTTACACTGCTTCCTCCTGCTTTGTGTAATGTCCACAGCAGTAGAAGAATTACCTTCTGGGACAAGACAGCGGTGGAAGGGGATATATTTGTTGGAATGAGGAATGACTTAAGTGTCCCCTACCTACCTTGTAGTTAATATGTCTGAATGTTTCACACCACATATTTGTGCTATGCTGTTTGTCATACATTTGTGTTATGTGTAATACAGCATAAGCAAACAGTTCATGAACAGAGATGACTTTGCAGTTCTTTATACTGCATCTGGAATAGCTAATGAATACCTCACCATATGATAGTGATGTAATGTTTCAATCATCTTTATGGCCATGATGGGGACAGTGACAATTGACTAATTCTTATGCTTATTCTGACTGAAGAGGCCTGATTCATAGAGTATAAATGTATTTTTTTTTGCCTTTGTTGTCTGCAAACCTGCTGTTTAAGAATGCCATACAGCATTAGGAGAAGTAATTTGCCTCTCTCACCCTTCGGCTGAGTACCATGCTTAGCTCCCAGTATGTGTGCTTGGGAGTGATGGGTTTTGGCAGTGTGTTTTAGGCGATAACATGTATCTTAAAATCTCTAAATTGCAGTAATTGTCCAGGCTACTCAAGCCCTTTTATGCATTGAGTAACATATGCATGAACCCATCCCCAAAGACTATGTTCCAAAATATATCATAAATAAGATTTTACTAAATAAATAAATAAATAAATAAATATATATATATATAAATAAATAAGTAAATAAAACACTGTGCAGTCAGAAGCAATCAAAAATGAGTGCTGTGTTTACAGGTAGAATTATGTAAAAGATTATTATTTAAAGTTGATTAAAGTTTGCATAGGATTAAAAATAAATACATAAATAACATATTTTTGTTTCCTTCTAATTCAGCCTCAGAGTTTTACTACCTATAAATTAACTAGTCTGTCATAGAAGCAGTTTTTCATCTCTCAAGTTGTTTCGGAGTCTCACTTCAATTTTCTCTCACCACAGCAGGAAGCAAATCACATCCTGAAGCTGATAGAGCTGCAATGTTACTGTTTCCATGCGTTACAGTGAAGGAAAACTTAAAAGCTGCAACTTTCCAGTATGTAGTTTGTATATCAATTATAAACACTTGTACAGAAAAAAACCTTTCTCACAGAAATTAGTTCAGCAAAAAAAAAAAATCTGAAGCTGCTCTTCATAAAAATGTGCAGAGCATTGTCACAGCTCCGATGTGACATGATATGCAGAACTGTCTTTTGAAGACCCCAAGAGATGATGAAACAGTCCTAAAGCTGTCTGTCTGCTTATTAGCTGTTTGAAGATGTTGTTTTCAAATAGGTTTTCTCCTAGCAGCGTGCTAACAATGAAGCACTACATTTTACTGCAAGGCTTCCTATCTTTACACCACCTACTAGTGGTTATAGGCGGTGTGCCACTCCTACACAATCTGTAACACTTTTGCATCCTTATTTCAAAAAATGTCACTGCTGCATTGCTCATAACATTTCTATAGTTTGTGGAAAGTTCTCTCACACTGACCTGAAAGTGTCATTGAATACTGTAAGCTAAAACTTGCAGAGTGGATGATTGTAACAACAGGGTGATGCATTTGTTGTTCTATAGATGCAGTTCGTCAGGGAGGAAAAGTTGGAGTCTTCACTGTTTGAAAAGTACAAACTCCCACTGCAAGCTTTGGTCAATATGGTACAGGCACAATATATGTTAAATATGAAACTTTAAGCATACTTTGAAGGACAGGTCATTGTAATTTGTTTTACTGTTACTTATTTATGTACTTATTTAATGATTACTGACTAGGTTTGCCCTACCAGTCATATCTCACATTCAGAGATGACTTGGGAAGAAAACCTTCCAAATACATTGCAATATGCATGTTGACAGTAAATGCAACATTCAGACATACATACAGACAGACAGACAGTTCAAGTATTTACAGCATAATATTAGTTAGGATCAAATTATCTACAAATACCTATATTTATATCTCTCTCTTTATACGTATATATATATATATATATATATATGTGTGTGTGTGTGTGTGTGTGTGTGTGTGTGTGTGTGTGTGTGTGTGTGTGTGTGTGTGTGTGTGTGTAAATTATTTAAATTGATCAATTACCATTTATGTTGATGTGCATAATGTCTAAACAAATTGATCAACATTATGCACATTGACACCCTACCGCACATGCACCAAGAATTATCTTCCATGCCTCTCAACTGTACAGATTTTTGCAGAATGTCCAGATTTTTGCCTCATATTTGTGGTCCATTTTTCATAAAATTGTAGTTTTCTGCCAAATTATTGGCAGATTATTGAACACTGAAGTTAGTAAATAATGGCAGACATTTGAGTTTCAGACTTCATACCCATCAGAAAACACATGATAATGCAAAACCTATTAATCTATCAATGTTCTAAGTTTGTAAGAGCAATATTTAAAAAAATTGTCCCTATTTTTGGGCCTTTGTCCTCCCATTATTTATGGCTTTGTCTAGATTTCTTGCTCTAAGAGGTCGAGAGGTATTCTTGGTGCATACAAAACTTAAAAAAAAAGCAAAAAAACCCAGCATTTTTTTGCAGGGGGAAAGCCCCCTGTGCCCCCCACCTTCTAATTATATATTCTAACTCTGAAATTGTGCAATCACCATAGAAAATGGTATATTTCCCTACCTGGGGACCATCAATCTCACACGCCTGTTGACCATCTGTTTAGTCGATTAAATTGTGTTAATTAAACAGATGCCAGCAAAAGTACCATTCAGCAAAGTTACTGGGACCCATATATATATATATATATATATATATATATATATATATATATATATATATATCTACAGATGTAGATATATAGGATCATAGCATCATAGGAGGTTACTAGGCTAATGGCCCTGGAGCCTTTACATGCCTAGGTAAGAGTTTATCCCAAAAAAGAAAGCTCGGTCAGCACTTGTCACCCCTGTCAGTGAGGGACACAGGTGGAAACCTTAGGACAAATCTATGGTTTCCCATCCACTCATGAAGGTTGTGCTTGAGGAGGGTCAGCGAGGTGCTCTGTTTGATGTGTATGGGAAGTCTATTCCAGAGATGGGGCAGCATCTGGGAGACAAACCTGTCTCTCCAGCAGATTTTGTTGATGTTGCATATTAGATTCAGACCTTTCAAGTGGGTAATGCACGAGGAGTTAGACTTACAGATATGGAGCATCTCTAGTAGGGCAGGCTCCAAGAATGCCTTGTAGGCAAGACACAGATCACCTCTAAGCAATCTGTATGATACCGAGTAGAGTGACAGTGATTTGAGCCTGTCCACATAGGATAGGTGTTGTAGGCCATGGATTCTTTGTAAGTTATTTCTGTGGCCTTTCTAGTTGGTGCAGATGTTTGGAGAGGTACATACCAAATGGGGTGTTATACTCAATTATTTGTCTAATAAGAGAGGAGTATAGAGATAATAACCTCCTTTTTCTGGATGCAATCCCTTTATTTATGAGATGAACCAAGTAAAAGGCTTTTCTGACCACTGTTGCTACATGATGGTCGAATACGAGGTTGTTATCAACCTGAGTGCCAGAGTCTCTCACCACAAGTTGTGTGCTTAGGGGGTTGCCACTGATGTGGTAATCAGTATGCGGCCATGTTTCTGCCAAATGATATGATGATACATTTTTTTGTGTTTAGATTGAGGCCATGACTTTGGCACCAGTCATTAGTTGCTGTTAGACCTTCTTGCAGTATGTTAACATCATTTGGGGAGTCAATGACAGCACCCAACTTACAGTCATCTGCAAACTTGGTCATCCAGAGGCCTTTCATCTTTGCCTGAACCTCTGAGAAGTAGATGCCAAACAGTAGGGATCCGAGGACAGATCCTTGGGGAACTCCACTAGAGACAGGTCTGTTATTGGAGGTGGAGGTACCTATTTTGACCTTGAGCATCCTGTCAGTGAACCATTTGGCCACCCACCTGATAGGATAGGGATTTACACCAAGTTCTATTAGCTTTTCAATGATGCCTAAGTGGGGATTGTGTCAAAGGCTTTGGCCAAGTCGTGGTAAGCTGAACATACTGACTTTCCCTCATCCAGGGACTTGGTGACAGTCTCAAAGACGTCAACCAGGTTCAACAGGCAAGATCTGCCTTGATGAAAATGAACTGGGTGGGGTCAAGTGCTTGGAGATTGCCTATGTCCTTGTTTATGACATCCATAATAATACACTCCATGGCTTTACAGATCAGACTTGTCAAGCTGATGGGGCAATAGTTTCCAGGGTCAGTAGTGGCACCGCCTTTGTGCAAGGGGATGACAATGGCAGTTCTCCACTCTGCTGGAATGAAGCCTGTACTTAGGCTTTGGTTGAATAGGGTGCTCAATGGTGAAGCCAGTTCTTGCTGGAGATGGTGCAGAATACAGTCTGGGATACTATCAGGTCCCATGGAAGCTGTGTTTTTTTGCATTGGATAGGGCATTTAGCACTTGATCTACAGAGATGTGACGTGCAGGACAAGTACTGGGGATGTTGAACAGGCCTTTGGGGGGATGGGGGAGTTGAGGTTTGCACTGAACCTATCTGCTAGCAGGTTGGCTAAGTCAGCAGGATCAGTGTAAGTGATACTGTTAAGTATTAATGCAGAACAAACCTGGGCTTTTCCATGGTGGTTCTTGACACAACTGAAGAATGCTTTGTGGTTTCCCTTTGTTTTGGAGGCTAGTTTTGATTCATAATTGGCATTGGGGGTTTTGACAAGTAATCTAAATGCTTGTTGAGGCTAAGAAGGGAGTTTTTCCAATTTGGAATTTGTTCTTTTTTACCCTTGGACAACAGTTTCTTCCTTTTGTTGTAAACCTGTGATAGAGGATGTCCACCAAACAGGCTTGTGTTTCCTTGAGGAGCAGGTTTTACTTCTATTGGGCATGGCTGAGTCCATGCAGTTGTACAGGTGCGTGTATACTGCATTGGCGTACTGTTCAGCATAGTTGTCTGCATCCTCTGAGGGAGGCTATGGTATGAAGCTACAAGATAACCTCTCTTAGGAGGTTGTAGTCATCTTTTGAGAAGTTTTTAGCTTGATTATGGCTGGAGGGGGGTTAGGGGAGATAACATTTTCTAACAAGACACTCCGATGATCTGATCTCACCAGGGAAGAACATACTATGGGAGTGGTGCAGTGGTTACCCATGTTGGTGAGAACCAAGTCCAGAATGTTATCTCCTCTTGTGGGGGATGAGCTGGTCTAGTGCATTAGAACTGAAGAAGTCAAGGAATCATCGAGTGAGTGCATTAGTTCAGGAATAGTTCACCTGGTCTATGGTGGAATAGTTGAAGTCACCAAGGATCAGGGTGTTAGAGGGTACCTTGATGGAGTCAAGCAGATCCAGGTAAGAGGAATGGGTGTCCTGAGTTATGGAGAGGGTCTATAGCTGGCTATAACTTGGATGGGTGTCTTGCCAGCTGTCAATTGTACCTGGAGTAGTTCCAGTGCGTCATGCTGGCAGACCAGTCTGGAGGTGTGCCTGTCCTTAATGAAGATAGAGACTCTACCACCCTTAGTCTTCCCAACCTCATTTTGGGGTGGAATGTGTGGAATGAGGTATAGCCTGGTAAGACAGGGGTGCTCACCACAGCCGTGAATCAGGTTTCTGTGATTGCGCAGACATTAGCATCTTCCAGTGCAAGGAGAACCTCCAGTGAGTGTACTTTCAGGTTAAGGCTGCTAGCACTTATCAACATGACCTTCAATTTGTTTTTTGACAGATCTTTTATGTTGGAAGATTTGTCTTTGGGACATTGCCTAAAAAAGGCACAATGGGGGAGGTGAGAGCCTTGGCCAGGATCCGGAATCACATTGGTGATAGGTGGAGGCCATCTCTGGCAAAACAACGAGGCCTGTCAACCATGTCATCCCAGGCAGACAGATACTGGATCTCCTTGGAATTACACCAGAAACTAAGCCAATTGTTGAAGTCAATTACTTTTTGTTGGTATTGTAGTAACATTCTTGGTGAAGGTAGGATGCTGCTTAGGGCTAAGGTCATACCTGCCTGGGACATATACTCTGAGAGCTCAATCATGTCTTGCTTTATGTAGTCCAGGGAGGTACATTTCAAGTCATTCACACAAACATGGAAAATGACAGAGTCATACTTGTACTTTTTGTGGAGAGACTTAAGTGTGCACATGATGTGGCGGATTCTGGTACCAGAAAGACAACTGACTGTTACCTTCTCCTTGGCAAGCTTGGTGAGGGGGGCATTGGCGTGCCTCACAACTGAGTCACCAATGACTAGTATGTTTGGTTTATTATTTTGCCTTATGGGCTGTGCTTGTGAGACACTGGTGTGTTGCCTGCTGTATGTAATGTGTTTGGTGTTATGTGTGGAATTTTATGAGTGTGTTTTGGAGGTCTCCGCTGTTTAGGTAATTTTTTATTGAGGACCTCTGCATAGATGAGTGTGTGTTGTGCTTGGGTATGTGGTGTGAGTGGTGTGGTGTTTGTGCTGGCAATCTCCTCTTTGTCAGGAGTACTAACTGTGGCACAAGAGAGCATGGATTCCAGGTTACTGATGTAGATGCATTTGTCGCAAGTATTAGAATTATATGCTAGGAGAAGAGGGCTGTCAGTAGACATGAGGCAGTTCCTACACTGTCTCAGTATGCCCATGTCGACCAGGCTGACAGGAGAAACTGATGGGAATTGTCCAGACATACTCTTCCAAATACTTGAGCAGACTTAGTGAGAGAGGGTTTTGATAAGGGTTTGTCCACAAGAGTGTAGACCACAAAAACCTTAAATGTAAAGTAATTGGGCTGAAGCAGAAGTGCTAAAACCAAAAGTAAGATGCTTAGAATAACAGATAAATTTAATCAGGCTTTTAGCAAGCAGTAATAAATGCAGCAGAATAAAAGCACATGAACATTTAAGAGCACACAGCAAAACTAAGGTTATAAAGTAGGAAGAACACAATTACAGTAAAGGCAGCTGAATAAAGTGTAATTTTTTTTTTTTTTTTGAGTGGAGAGGGAGGAAACAGAAGATAGTTCAAGATTAAGAAGCTAAGGGGGTTGGCCTTTCCAAATGCTCTCTCTGTACTCAGTAGACTGAGCTGATGAGATGGGACAGGGAGGAGTGTCCAAAATCAAAAAAGCAAGGGGGTAGTCCTTTGCAAATGATTTCACTTTACTCAGCTGAGTGAGTAAATGAGATGGGAATGGGAGGAATGACCAAAATCTGTTTTACAGCAGGGCCGGACAATTGCATAGCCACCAACTTTAAAAGAATACAACAACACCTGGGTGGGAAGGAGGGAAAAACAATGCACACAGAATACAGAGGGCAAATATATAAATGCAGTACAGTACAATCAAGTGCAAAAAAGTATACTTATCAGCTGGTATATCAGATGGTTATAGAATCCAACACAGCCAGGTAGCTAGCCCTGCACAAATTCACAGAATGTAAGTCTTTGTACTATATCTATATACCTAGATGTATATTTACATATATTACTGCCAACTCATCACAAGATGCTGCAATGTGTTGTTGTGTAGAATTGCTACACAGTAGGAAGTGGGATTGTACATTTTCTTTACTCTTTTTGTGATCACAGAGCTGGTATACACAATTAGCAGGGCCCCTTGAGTAAAACGTTTCCTTTGTATGTCAATTTAGTGACTTTGACAATGTAGTGTCCTGTAATCATGTATGTAGACACACACATATGCATAAAAATATGTATATGTGCACTCAGATGTGTGATGTGTGCATGTATTTCTGTGTGCGTGTAATAACATATTGTAGAGGTTCTTGCCAGAATGGTGCATAAAAATGATGTAATAATTGCAAAGAGAATTGTTGTATTGAAATGTAAATAGTTATAAATGGGACTATAGCTTTAGAAAGGAAGTTACCTTTTTGTATTTGACAGAAAGGATTAATGCATGGATCAGTTAATAGAGCCAATTATATAATTACAGGGTACACAGGAAATGGTTCTGCAGCCCTACAAAACCAAAGACGTTGGCATTTCGTAGAGTGGAAATGTTTACCAGGATCATCATTTCTGGGTAATATCTTGCTATAAGGAAGAATCACTTTGGACTTTTTTGAGATGGCCTGGACATCTTCTTTTGAAGGAATCCAGAAAGGAACCACTCTATTATAGAGGGATTCTATATGCTTTTGGTCTTGATTTCTGCTTCTTGCCAATACAGAAAGTAATAACTGAACTGATTTAGAAGTAATTGTCACCCTGTGTGTTAAAGCTCTGAGTAGCAATATCCATCATAAAAAACCCATGGAAAAAGCCCAGGCCACAACTGGATTATTCCCTGTTCTCTGAGGTATAGTGATCTCAGAATTTATATATATATATATATATATATATATATATATATATATATATATATATATATATATATATATATATATATATATATATATATATATGTGTGTGTGTGTGTCTCCAGATTTTTGGTCTTTTTGCTTTTTGACATTTGGCATATCAAGTGCTAACATTTCAATAGACCCACATAACAATTTTTATTTATTTTACATTTGTTGACAGCTGGATAATTTCCATTTTCAGTAAAAAAAAAAACAGATAAAAACAAATAGCCTAAGCACAGTAATTTAGTCATTTGAAAGTTGTTAAGATGTAATAGTTGTTTTTGAAAAGTTGGGGGAGGTTATTCCATATTTCCCTATGGAGTTTGAAAATAGACAGTTACCTGCAGTTGTGGTGACTTGTATCTTTAGGAGGTTACAAAGAATGTTATGGTTCTAACCATTGTTACAGTGGTGAGTTCTGTGCTATATTATGATAGGATGTAGTTTGGAGTAAGGAAGGGTTTATTCTGTACAGTGAACCTATTTTACTGCTTTTATAGTGTTATTGATACAATCATAGTTAAGATTATTATCAATAGGGAGATAAGAGAATTGTCAGCTGCAGTAATAGTAAAATTTAGGAGAATAGTAATAGTTTTGTTTTCTTGGAGTTGAGAAGGAGACATCTTTTGAGAACCATTGTTTGAAAAGGTAGATTGTGTGAGTGACTGGAGTTCAGATTGGGTGGGAGCTGGTTATGGATAGATGATTGAAGATCATTAATAAATATTGATCCTTGAGGTACTCCTAAGGAGATAGGTAGTAGAGCAGATTTTCCAGAGTTTTCAAGGTAGGATGAGAACCACGTTAAAAATCCAAGGCAAGTGAGTTTAGTATGTGTTTATGGTTGACCATGTCGCTTTTGACAGGTCTAGGAAAAAGAAGCAGTTAGTTTGTTATTATTACTAGAGGAAAGTAGTGCAGTGGTAATCCATGTTGAGTGTTTGCTAGTAGGTTATTTTGAAGGAGATGGTTAAGTAGTTGTTTGTGTATACATTTTCCATGATTTCTAGTGGAGATAATAGTGCTATTAGAGGTCAGTGGATTTTATGTAAGGGTATGATAAATCACTTTCTTTTATGGAGATCGAAACAAATTCAGCTTATCTGCTGAGGGGTAGTGGGTTTAAGTTTTGTAAGAGATTGTATGTAGGAGGTGGGTATGGGTTGAAGTTGAATTGTTGGTGTTACTTAAGATCAGTTGGGAAGCATCAGGGATAAATGGCTTGCTAGGTAGTAAAGAAGCTTTATCAGGGTCTAGATTCTGTGGGTTAGGTGTTACTATTTTACCTGGGGTAAGTAGATGATTGATAGTAGACCAGAACTTTTGGTTTTTTTGTGGATTGCTGAAGTTCTACATAGTAGTTCTTTTGTCTGAAATAATAGCATTTTTGTTTGTTTCTCAGCTCTCTAAAGGTTTGATAGTCTGTTGGGTTTTAAGCCTGATCTTTTAGTTTATTCTAATCTTGGGGCATGGTGGTTTAGGATTGTAGGAATGCTGAGTTGAAATATTCTATGGCTTTGTTGGAGAGAGGTGCTTTAGGGGTCCAATTGTATTGTGAGGAAATCTTTGGGGATTAAATTGTTTCTTTGAATATAGTGTTCTATGTGAGGTAGGTAAGTTTTGATGAGTTTTAGCTCTAATGACATATGTGAGGGGAAGGATGACAGTTTTGTAGCTTTGTGAGGGGAGTTTGTAAGAACCCAGTCTAAGGTGGTTTCTTTTTTGTTTTATTTATTCTAGTGGCACTATCAATTAGTTGTTTGAAACCAAGGTTTAAATGGGAAGTTAGCATTGTTACAAGATTTCCAGTCAATGTTAAAGTCTCCAAGAAGTAGTGTTTCGAGAGTTGTTCAAGAAGTTGTTCTAATGTGGGGATATTAGGCAGATAAGCACAAATGATGTTTATTGATTTAGTAGTATTAATTTGAACTCTAGAGCAGATTATTTCGACATTATTGTTTTGGGTAAGAGCAATGTCAAGAAGAGTAAGCTTCAGGTTAGATTTATTTCTTGGAGCGATCATTATATCAGGTGGGGCAATTTCAATATCTTTAATAGATGGTTTTAGCCAGGTTTCTGATAAGCATAGAATGTCAAAGTTGTGTACTTCTAGTAGTGCATTTGACTAACTTTATTACAGATACTGTATATTTAGGTGAGGATAGTATGTTTGTAGTTATAGTTGATGGAGGAAGAGCTTTTATATGGTGACTGTGTGTTTCAGTAGTTGTAGGTTGAGGGCCTGGATTGGGGTGTATGTCACCCCTGAAGTAGATGGAGTAGTAGACCATAGTTTTGGATATGTGTTTTAGAGATGTGTCAAATACTTTCTATTTAGTTTTAGTAGTTTACAATGAAATAGTCTATGGTATTTGGGAAGTAGATATATGGTTTGTGATGAGGTAGGTAAATAGGATGAAGGTAGGTATGTTGTAGGTGTACTAGTATGTTTTGAGGAAGTGAGAGAAATAGTTAAGGAGTGTTCATAGGAGGTTAAGAAGTAGGTAGTAATGAGAAGGAATAATAGTAAGAAGGTGATAGGTAGTTTAAGTTGTGAGTGGAGGATAGTTGTAGACATGATAAGATAGTTGTATGTATATGTTGTAGAGGGGTGTGTGGTGGGAGTAGGGGTAGAGTGGAAGGGGCTGTAATGGTATAGGACTTTAGTGAGATAGTGGTGGGTTGGTTAAAGTGGTATGTAGGTGTGACTAAGTGAAGGAAGTTACACAAGCTGTGAGACTGATAGGATAGCAGTAGTAGGAGGTGTAGCTTGTAGAAATATAAATGTAGGACCCTGGGGGGTGGGATATGGGGGTAGGGTGGGCACACAAAGTAGACCAGAGGAGAGTGGAAAAGTATCAGGGAAGGAAGGGGAATCAAGAAATCCTCGGGGAGAGGATGAGACAGAGAAGGTAAAGGAGGAAAGGATTAGTATAAGGAAGGCAGAAGTCAGTACTAATATCCCAAATAGGGATGAGAACATCTAGTGGACAAAGTAGTAGTGCAGTAAGCAAACAAGGGAGCTACCAGGTGTGGAGCTGTACTAGAGGATAGCCTATGTG
The DNA here is from genome assembly GCF_019279795.1 of Protopterus annectens. Lineage (NCBI taxonomy): Eukaryota > Metazoa > Chordata > Ceratodontiformes > Protopteridae > Protopterus > Protopterus annectens. The sequence goes on from NC_056747.1 coordinate 1,324,621,067, forward strand.
GCCATCCGAGGAGACTGTGAGGGAAATGAAGGAGTGCTGCTGGCTGCTTAGCTAGTGGCAGTCTGAAAGTTTAGCAGGAACATTTGGATACAACCCAGGCAAATTAACATACAGGGTTACAATTCAGAGTCAAATAAAAGACAGGTTATGCAACTGGTAAGCAAAGCAACGTTACACATAGTTGATATAACTCTTTAGGATGTACATATTAATGGTGAAAAGTACATTCAAATAAATAACTGTATAGCTAATAATATATAGAGCCTAGTGTTACAGCAAATCACCACACACACCAGAGTAATGCAGTGAATGCATTCACGTTAACATAAACAATTCAATTGAAACACTTTCCAGTCTCTTTAGGAGGTGTAGATGGTGTAAATAGCAAGTCATAACACGGAACACGTATACAGAAATATGATATGTGAAAGCAATAGGTGTGAGGACTAGGATAGGAGCAGTCCCAATGTAAGGCAAACCTAATAAGCATTCACTTCTAAGTTAGCAACAAAGTCAAGAGCAGTCACTTTAAAAGCTAGCCAAACTATCTAAAATTATTCACGTTTTCAGCCCGTAGTACTCATAGGTTGGAACAGCACAGCATACAAAACCAGCATTTGCGTGAGATGTAAAGGGTTCCTATACCAAGTATCAGAGGGTCCCACTTATGTAGCGCTACCTGAAAGCTAATAGCTGAGCAAAGGTGCTACAGAATCCAGTAGCGGAGTAGCATTACAAGAAAGATTATACTATTAATCTGTCCACCAACAATATTATCTACCAATTTAGTGCCACCTTGATTAGTAATAGTAAACACGCTGTTCTATCAGTATCAGAGGTAGATGAGTAGTCTTATATCAGAGGCTGCATCAACGCCACCAACCTGAACACAACAGTACTCCCATGTATTCAGTACCACCCAAGTGCTAAACACACACACTATAGCACAAATCCAGACAGTAAAGAGCAGTCCTACACTAGAAAAAGTACACACGCAATAGCACAAATCGAGACAGTAAAAGAGGTCCTTCAACTAAGGCTATACTAAACACAGTCGCGTTAACCTGAACATAAGCTGGAATAGCATATAATCATCAGTTTCACCTGACTTGGAGTGTTATAGGTAGATAGCAGGTTACTACAGCAATATGACATAAACAGCAGTTAAACACCGACTTCTAGAAATGTTACAATACAATTCCTGAAAACTGGAGTGCAATATACAGCTTAAAACTTACTTCAGAGCTGTGCAGACTCAGCAGCAGCGGCAGATTTAAAGATGGCGCCTTTGGGACATGGGCAGTCTTTAAAACTTCGTCCCTAGGAGGGAGGCGGAGATAGTAGGGGTAGGTATAGACCGAAAAAGGGAGTGAAGAAACCTGGCTGAAGAAAGGATAGGATAATAAGGTTTGCAGTAGGAAGAGAATAGGGGGGGGGGGGGGGAGGGGGAGGAGAGGCAGGTATAGACCCGGAAGGAGGAAGGCAGAATCTGGCTGAAAGAAAAGGGATAGAATAGTATATAGAATAGTAATAAGAGAAGTAGGGAGATAAGAAGGAGGAGAGAGGAAGTGTGGGGGATGGAGTGTAGGATGTGGAAACTAAGGTAATATCTAAGCCATACAGATATTGCAAGAACCTGTCAATTCACACCTGGATACCAAGAGACGCTATTTGTCCTTGCCACAAAAAACACATTTTTGACTAAATGTCATGGTACATTTGTAAAAGTAGAAAATTTAAATTATGTAGACTGTAGAGTTAAGCAGGCTGGTAAATGAAGACCACGATAAGTTTACCATATTAGCATCCCAAAACCAAGGAAAGAAGCACTAACCTTTGAAGTAGGTTTAGCAACAGAGACTTATAGAATAAAGAAAACAGCCTCTATGCCTACAGCTCAAGTAATGATACCCTATCTGTGCTACAGAAACAAGAGATAATGGAGCTTCTGTTAAATAAATGCAAACGTGGGTGAATGCTAGCCTTTTGCCCCCAAGGCGACAACAACAACAACAAGTATTATGGTATTATGGTGTTGCCACCGTGAACCATCCACTACGTTTTCATTTAACAGACAAAGTCAAACAACAACCAGCCTGTAGTAAATTTGAAGACACTAATGATAACAGAAATATCAGAGACATTATTCATAAAAATTGGAATATACTAACCATTCATGATGTAGTTAAGAAAGCACTAGGTAGTACACCAGGTTTTGCATATAAGAACACCAATTCATTGAAACGTATGTTATGCTATGAGAAAGCTGATGAGACGAGTTAATTCAGTTAGGAAAGGGACCTTTCTGTGCAGAACATGTAATCGATGTAGCTATATGTCTAGTTCTAACACCTTTATTCATCCAGATATAGGTCAGAAGTTTTCTTTTGATATGTATGCAGATTGTAAGACTAGAGACCTTATATATTTGGCTGTATGCCAGAAATGCAGCTCCTTTTATATAGGTAAAACAAATAGGACATTGAGAGAGCATGTAAGGGAGTATGTTTATGCCATCAGTAAAGAGGATGAAGGGAACGCTCTAGCCAAACACATCATATATACAGATACTACACATACATTTCATTTCACTGCTATAGAACTAATAAACCAGACAGCTAGATTGGGTGATATTAGGAATTATACTGAGAAGCAGGAAGCCTGCTGGATACTCGGTTACAAGCAGATAGAATACATGGTCTCAATGATAGGGTTTCTTTGAAACCCTCCCTAAAAGATAGACCATTGAGTCATTAGAGGCTTTCATATGATATTATAGTGTTTTTATTTAGGATTTAGTACTGCTCAGAACATGGCTAGAAAAGTGAACTTATCATGAAGTGGGAAATAATTATGAATATTATAATGTTTTACCATATATATTTTATTTATGTTCTTTATGGAGATACACATGTAGGTACAAGCACATAGATATGTTTGTATATATTGTTCAAAGGATTTTTTATATGTATCATATATATGTATTTGTTGATATATTTTATACATATATAGTTACATTGTTTGTACTTAATCATTTTTATAGATTTTACAGCATTATTATCACAATTTTATTACTTTAATAGTTATGTTCGCAGCTTCATGGCAAGAAGTTACTGAAGCTTTAGGCTATGCAGCTTTAATTGATGAATTATTTAATTGGAAGAGTGTTTTTATTGGTTTGGCGTCAATATGGCTTGTATTTAACCGAAAGTGCTTACTGGCCTTGTTTTAATCGTCTGTTCTGTTTTGTTATTTTATATGCAATAAACGGTCGGCTCCGATTGTCGTGGTGTTGCCTCTAGAGTTTTTTCCTACATTTTTTTACTAAATATGGAAGAAGAAGAGAAGGAAAGTGAAAAAGAGAAGATTTTTTTCATTTATGTAGAAATATTAGGAGAAAGAAGATCCCAAAAGATAATAGGGATGTGATTGCTCTATAGTAATGTGACAACAATGAGGTTACACATGGTGGCAAAAAATGGCTATGACATAATAAGGATAACAGGCCTACCAAGAGAGGCCTGTGGCTTGGGTTGATCTGTGGCTATTCTGCTGGATTAAAGTAGGGGTTGGTACAGTCACAACAGATGGTGGCTTCCCTGTGAAGTAGTCCTTTCAAGTTTGGAAGAGGGGCCAAGAAGGCTGGACCACATGAAGGATGGAGTTTCAACAAAGAAAGTCTGAAAGAGGAACAGGTAGGTGCTTCATATTCAACTTCAGTCAATGTCAAAATGGCCCAAATGACAAGTTTTGGCACCACTGCATGGTATGTGGGAGGACCAACCACCCAGCCAGGGGACAAACAAATAGCAGCTTACTACCCTTTCAGTGGTACTGATCCCAATAAAAAGGACATGTTATGTGAGTGGTTAACATCTTATCTGGACAGGAAAGCAGCAGCTTTTTTACAGGATAGATTCACATGTGGATGTAGGATACCATCCAAGTTATCAAAAGAGACGGGGGTGAGGTAAAAAACTTCAAACCTGCCAAAGAAATGCCAAACATGTTAAAAGAAAAACTGAGCAAGGAACTAAGGGAAGGGAGAGTGGCAGGTCCATTCAGATACCTATCAGGGTGCCACTTCAAACTCTCCCCAGTAGAGATGGTGCCAAAGAAGTAGCCAGTATCATTTGGACATATTCACCATCTATCATATCTCCAAGGGAGATCAGCAGATGGCTATATTGATGAAAGGAAGACCTCAGTCTCCTACGCATCACTTGATGAGGCACCAAGTATAGCCCAATCAGTAGGAAAGGGAGCTTAGCTGCCAGAAGCAGACATTGAAGCAGCCTTTAGACTTTCACCAATATATGCAAAAGACCAAGGGTCGCCTGGTATACAGTTTGAGAGTTACTGTTACATGGATAAGTGCATACCCATGGCCGCTCAATAGCTTGAGCGGCATTTCAGAAATTTAGCACCTTCCGGCTTTGGGCAGCAGCCAAGTGGGCAGAAGAGAACAATGTAATTCACTCCCTGGATGATTTTCCGTTGTTGTCTTAAGCTAACACAGAACAGTGACAACAAACAGTAGCATGCTTAGAAAACATTTGCAGGAAGCTAGAAGTGCCAATGGCAGCAGAAAAGGCAGTGGGAACATACACCAGGAATGCATTTCTGGTGACAGAGACAGACACACAAGGTGGGGGAGCAATGCTGATTGCCTACACAGAGTATTGCTCAGATACAAAAAGCTTTGGAGCAGATATTATCAGAACAAAAGATCACTCTAAAAGAATTGCAAGAATTGGCAGGGCTACTGAATTTTGCATGCAAGGTGATCCCAGTATGTAGATCAGATATGAGGAGGTTGGCAGAGAAAGGTGAGGGCGGAACAAAACCACATCATAGAATTAATCTTCTGAGAGAGATCAAATGGGACTTTGAAATTTGACACGGATTCATTCAAGAGTTTAATGGGATACTTTTGTGGCAGAAATATAAGAGAGGCAGAGGCAGTTACTCATAGATGCTGCTGGGAGAACAGGCTTTGGAGGTTATTTTAAAGGAAAATGGTTCAGTAATACATGCCCAGAGGAAATCAAGAACAGGGAATGAGTGACAATAACTGAACTAGAATTTTTTTCTGGTGGTACTGGCATTAGAGTTGTGGGGCCAAGACGTGGCTAACAGAGTGGTCAGATTTAGGTCAGACAACACTGAGGTGATGTATACAATAAACAACCAGCTGGGTGGCAACAGTGTTATGCAGAGAGAGATAAAACACTTTACTCTACACTGTTTAGAATGGAAAGTGACAAATGTAGCTCAGCAGGTATGGATTGAGGCAACTCACTGTCAGATTCCCTTTCTCATTCACAGTGACCCAGATTCAAGAGGCTGCTACCAGAGGTGGGTGCCAGTACATTTGTGGGGATAATGGAACTATGAAAATGGCAGCTAGTAATTAATGTCCTCAGTGGAAATCCACAGCAATGCTGGTTACCAATGGCAAGAATCACCCAAACTGACTCAATGAGATACTAGGGTAAGCATCGACAATATGGTTTAAAATACAGTTCCAGGACACATTTGTGATGTTATTATATATCAAGAGAATTTATGGAATTTATTTTTATTTCTAATTTAATTCTTAGTAAATAAAAGGGTCATTGGCCCCATAAAAGCAGGATTTTTAAAACACTTTTTACTCATTTGCTGTATTTTTGTAACTTTTTATACATGCTCATTGTAAATATTTTCTCAGAATGATGGATCTAATGAAGGTGCCCAAAAGCAGTTTCAAATTGTATATCGATGTTCGTTAACACTTGGTTGTGGTCTAAAATTTATAATTTTCTTATTTCGTTCTTTTGTTCATTTATTTTGAGGGTATGGACATGGAAGATTGATTTGCTCATATCTTGTTGGCTGAAAAGCAATCCATGCTAATTGGGTGAAAGCTGGAGACCCAGTCTGATGTGAGAGAGGCTCAGGCCATTCATAGGTCCCATGCTAATTAGGTGGACACCGGAAACCCAATCCAATTCAAGACAGGTTCAGGTCAATCTTAGCTCATCTCCAGTCTCACGCTCCACCTCTAGTAATCATAATTGTATTTAGGTCAGCAAAGTACTAGTTTGTTGCTACACAAAAAAGATCTCATCTTTCATCATTAATAAAGGACCTGGATTTCAACTCATAAATTGTCTCCATGCTTTGTAGAGAGAACACAAACAGCCATCCATGTAGGATTGCTTTAATACTCTTTTAGAGGGTCCAAGTAAGTTAGATCAGCAGGAAATTCACTTTAAAAACATTTTGTAAGATCTCTAGCCTCCTAACAGTCCTTTTCAGGACAATCCATTTGGTAGTTTTACAGGCTTTAGAGAGGAGATCTCTGTCTTGCTTACCATGCCATTAGGGTCCCAGTTTTGTATGGACCTTTTATATGTACAGATCAGAGGCTTAAAGCTTCACTAACAGATTAATAAATTATGTTGGTGGGACAGGTTTATAACCCAGAGCCTCCCTAACCTCTAGAAAAAAAATTCCCATGCATATTAAAAAGTGTGACTCACTCTCTTCATTTAATTGTAAACTAGATGACTGAATGGGTTTTCACAGATTTACACCAGGATTGATGGCACGGCCCACCTGGAGAAGGGAGGTGTAGCTTGAGTGATAGTACTGCCAAGGTGTGAATGATCATAGGACTCAGTGACCTTAGATTGTCTTTGAATCATGGTAGATTGGGCACACATCCAAATTCACACACACACACACACACACACACACACACACACACACACACACACACACACACACACACACACACACACACACACACGCATGCACGCACACACACACACACACACACACACACACACACACACACACACACACACACACACACACACACACACACACACACACCACCCACAGCTCACTGTCTTATAATTGCCTTCTGAATTGCAATCACCCAGTCATACACATACAAAGCTGAGTTCCCTATACTTACCTTCTGTAATGTAATCACCTAGTCACTCACTCACACATACACACACACACACACACACACACACACACACACACACACACACACACACAGCTGACTTCCCTCACCCAGTGTCTCACACACACACACACACACACACACACACACACACACACACACACACACACACACACACACACACACACCACCCACAGCTCACTGTCCTATAATTGCTTCCTGTATTGCAATCACCCAGTCATACACATACAAAGCTGAGTTACCTATATTTACCTTCTATAATGTAATCACCCAGTCACTCACTCACACACACACACACACACACACACACACACACACACACACACACACACACACACACACACACACACACACACACACACACACACACACACACACAAATATTCATTCATTTGCATTCATGCTTCTACAGACAAGCATGCAGACATCCATACCCACATAGATGCACTACACACACACACACACACACATACACACACACATGGCTCTGCTGTACTTACCTGTAGTCACAATATAGCCATGACCAGCCCCAAAGATGGCACACACTTTTTCCTTCCTACCTACCAGTAGTCCCTCCCTTGATTGTCACATTAGCTTGTGCTTTCAGCTCTGAGACTGCTCTCAGTGCTATGGCTACCACAAAGGAAAATACATAGTGGGAGCCCAGTCCATAAACTAGAAGGACTTACTACAATGTGAAACCCTTCTGAGGTAAGTCTTCAAAACTGCTGTAAACCTTTCTAAATCCTGCATATGTTTAGTAGAATATCAAACTGCACAGTTAAGAATATCTGTGAAAATAGACCATGTACTTATTTTGAGCTACTACAAAAACATTGCTGTGTTTTACACTGAAAGAATTTGTTGCTGTGTTATTAATACTTGCACTGCATTAAGATCTATATAAGTTAGCACATTAAGTATAATATGCTGTTCTTTTATCATTAGCAGACGGCGGAGGCTTACATAGGTAGGTGTAAGTCATGCTTACTTTTACATTGCTTATGCATCTTTGTACTCAAATGGATAAGTGGGTGTATCTACAAGTTATTATAGCATCTGCAGTGTACCATAGAGAGCTGGTATACCTTGACTATTACAGGTGAACAGGCCAGAATGAAAGAGACAGAGATACAAGTGGAAAACTGGAAGCTATATAAGGCCAAAGACATATGTAAAATGGTTGATATATGATACCAAATATAATAGGTTAGTTGATTCTGGCTTTGTTGTAAGGGATTATCCATGTTGGATACGTTTACATATTTCTTTTTGACTATATTATAGGCTGAAACATTTAGAGAAAGTTTACAGATGTTTGAACAAGCTGTGACATTAAGACTATTGTCTATAAAACCTAGTGCAATCATATTTATGTGACACTACACCCATGACAGCCTAATTTTTTACACAATACATCTTTTCTGCATTCCTAAATGCAGATAGCATTTCAAGAAAGGAAAAAAAAAGAAATTTAAGTAGGCAATTTCAAAAGTATATGTCCTGCTAGCCAACTCTTTTGCAGAAGAAATACTCAGTTTACCATTGCAACTTTATATACCCTGTCATTTATTTTTTTTCAGTAATATGAATTACTGTCACACTGATTCTATCATTGTGTATCTTGACATTTCCATGTTACTGCACTCAACTGACTGTGGATGATCTTTCTTTCATAGTCAGAGAAGTTCTAAAACACTTGGCCATACTTAGACCACCTATGTAGATAGTGCCACCAGAAGAAGATGTACTGCCTAATGAAACTGCCCAAGAGATGGAGCACGCACCTTTCGGCAATTCCTTCACCCTGCCCCCCCAACATTCTGTCCTCTCATCACACTTAGTTCACCCTTTGTGAAAGCCTCACACATTTAGCAGTTAATGCATGTCTCCCCCACATCTTTCAGCCTGTACTTTCTCATCCCCTTTTATTACTTTATGAACCCGTACCCTATGATGCTTTCTCCTGAGCTGAAGTGAAACTAATCTCATGGTGTTAAGCATCCCCAAGCTTTACATACATGCAGCGAGTGTAAGATTCCTTAAAACAAGCCTATAAAACTTGCTACATTTAATGCTTTTTTTGCCCAACATGAGCATTTATTCATTCATTCATTCATTCATTCATTCTAGAAGTCTTTTTTTTATCTTCACACTGTTTGGTAAACTCTTCTGTGCTAACCAGAATTTACTGATGCTGTAGATGGATTTTTTTTTTCGGTCTTACTTTGCCCTACATTTTTCTACAGCACTTTGTAATAATTCTTATGATCAAATGAAAAAGGTCTGTAGCACATCACTATTTAGACATGGGAGATGAAACCTTCAGGTATTGTGTTTTAGGGGAATATGTATGAATGTGGGTGTTTTGCTGTTTTATTGAACATATCTGTGTAGCCTGCCCCCAACTAAACACAAAACAACACAGAAAGGCCTTAAGTCTTCCATTAAAATTTGTATAATTCACAGTCACCTGCCCAGTTTTTTATAACTAAGGTGTGTAAGGTTTGGACATAGTGCTGTTAAGGCACACATCATGTTTTCTTTCTGATTATTGTGCTTTTTCTATAGCTATGGCATTCTTTCACTGAGCAACTTAGCATCAGATAAGCCAGTCAAACTTTCTTTCGAAAAAATTATAAGCTGTTTTTTCACTGGTTACTTGCTACTGGGCTTTGATACCTCAGTTCATCAGGGAATTTGTTTTCAAGGTGGTCTAAGGCAAGCTTTCTTTAGTTTTGTTTTTGCTACTATAGCAGTTTTATGAAGCACGTTTATATCAATTTCAATAGCACATTATATTCATTCATTTGGTTGCAAGATATCTGACTAATAAAAGCTCTGCTTTGAAGGTGTTGTTGGCCTTTGGGTTGAATTCTGATGAACTCCAGAGAATCACTGTTTGATGATAATAGGTATTGCCAGCCATGCCAGGAGAAGTAGGGCTGCGGATGTGTAACATATGCCAGCATAAGCTAGGTGGACTTTTGTAAAGAATTATATGTCATATGTGTATCAAACGAATTTGTACAGATGTTTTTGTTTAAATAATGTATTTGCAAAATTGCTTGTGTTAAAATTTATCAGCAGTGTGCCCTTCTGGAAAGAAAAGAAATGTATATGCATTATTGTAACTGTATTAAATGTGTATGTTTTAACAGAGGATACTGGAAGGGAAGAGGTTAATCACAATTCAGCTTCAGCAAACTTTGAAAAATAGTTGACCTTAAATTAGGCCACAAAGATTTTATCTTACAGTTCTGGTTGTAGCCACAGACAAAATGTATGGGAAACCAAGTATTAGGAAATTTTATGATTTCCAGGAGCACCAGCAGATCTGAGCAAAGCTCTGTCTGTGTGTATGGTAACACATAGGTGCTAAATCCTGACAGCTTCTAGCAATGGGGGATGCATGAGAATCAGAAGTCAGATAACCAGATGTATTCAATGTCATTCTGTGCAGAAATAATGTTTTAATATTAGAGAAGACTGAAGCCTCGGGAGCACTCTGTTTTTGAAACCTGACCAAGAAGGAAGACCACTCACCTACTTCATCTTGCTTTGCACTAGTAAGTGAGTATAGTTTATCTGTAACTGTGTGGATCTTTCCAGCTTTATTACTTTTAATATTTCCTGTGATTGAAGCTCTGGTGTTCACTGTAAATAGATATTTAGTATTTTCATGTTCTTTTATTATTTTTTGCTAAATATATTTAAACTTCTCATCGTGGCTTGTCCTTTTAGAAAAATATTTAAGTTTTGAGCATATTTGCACATATTTATTTGGTGATAACTGTGACCACACCTGAAAGCCTGACTGTTTGGTCAACATTACCATTTATATTAATATTAACTTCATTCAGCATAATTGGATACACTTTTAAGAGCCTTATAGTAACTGACTGCTGGCAGTGAATCTACCTTATAGTCTGGGCAAAATTGGTAGAGTTTATAATCTGTGCCAGCCTTTCCCAGATGTTTGTGTATGTGTGTGCGTGCGTGTGTGTGTGTGTGTGTGTGTGTGTGTGTGTGTGTGTGTGTGTGTGTGTGTGTGTGTGCATGTGTGTGTGAGTGTGTGAGCTACAGGGAGCATGGACATGAAGCACTGGTTTCATCGAGAGGGTGATGAACACAGCTGTGCCAGTACACAGTCTTATTGGGGACCTGGGGAGAGACAGATATACAGAAATCCAGACCCCGGGCTGACTGTATTCTTTGTGTGCTCTTAAGGGAAATTGTGCTTGATGTAGAGAGGTCTGCATCTGAAAATACTGAGAGTATCCATTTGTATTCCAAGTGAATGTCCCTCTCCAGTGTCACTTGTGAGCATTCCATCTCCTTGACTACTGGCCTGGAGTGGGGATGTCACACATTGCAAGGGGAAATTGCTCCTTATCCCAAAGTGCAGTGACCTCAGAGTTGATTGAATTTAGTGTAACTGCTGCTTGGATGATGTGGTCATGAAAAAAAACTAGCTTAAAAATACATACTTTGTGATGATTTGAGTGAAAGTACCTATGGCTATGTAGGTGCCATTCATCAGTATAGAGCTCTTTCATTATAAACTTGGAAGTGTCTTTGATTCACAACTTCTTAGGGATTGCTAGAGGGGAAAAGCTTCACAGATTATTAGATCACTCCTTACGATGCAGCATCTCTTCTTTTGACAAAGGACCTCACACTCCATAATGTAGATCACATTGGTGTATAATGTTAATGAGAGATGCATGGGGAAGAACTACCCACATGGTAAAGCTGGGGAGTCTTTTCTCTTCCTTCACTTGTATGATATGTATATGTATTTAGTGTTTCAGCTTCAACATTGTTCAGGTGTTTTCTAACAAGCACCAGTTACACAAACTAAAACAAATAAATTAATACAAAATAAATAAATTAATAAATAAAACAAAGCAATCATCAGATGGAAAGTAGAATATAGTACAGTATCTCCAATTTCTGACCCATTGTTATACATTCCCCTATCTCTAAAGTTCTAGAAAAAAGTGTTCAAAAACAACTCTTAGACTACCTTCTAAAATATAAAATTCTCTCCCCTACTCAGCACGGGTTCCGCCCAGGACATAGCACATCCACTGCATTGTTAATCTTCCTAGACAGAGTTAACAAAGTACGAGACACAGGAAACATTGTATCAGCTCTTTTCTTGGACTTATCAAAAGCACATGATACTATCTCCCACTCTGTCCTCCTGTCCCAGCTCTCCACTATAGGCCTATCTCCCCAGTTACTTAACTGGTTCAAAAGTTATGTCTCTAACAGACAGCATGCAGTTAAATAGCAAAACTCCATTTCCCCTTACATTCACAACCCTACGGTTGTACTCCAAGGCTGAATTTTAAGCCCTCTTTTGTTTAACATTTTTATTAACAATCTCTACCTAGCTATCCAGCAGGGCTCCCTAGTACAGTACGCAGAAAACTTCACTATAGTCTGCTCTGCTCACAACTCAGACATACTAAACAAATTACCCAAGTTGCATTTTCCACTGTAGAAATCTGGATTCACAAAAATCACCTTTCTCTAAATCCACCCCCCCCGCAAAAAAAACAACCTTATGATCTTACTCCCAAGAGAAATGCACCCATCAATAAAGCTGACTTCAAAATATTATTTCTTAACTCCACCAAAATTGAATTAGTAACCCACACTAAGCTATTAGGAGTAATTATTGATGAAAATCTCAAATTCAATCCCCATATTCAAAGCAATATAAAAAAGAGTCACAAAAAATTGGGGCTATTCTACAGAAGTAACAAGTTCCTCTCCCTCCCTTCTAAACAAGCTTTAGCACTATTTTACCTTCTGCCTTTGCTAAGTTATGGTGCTCCTTTATTAACTAACCTGCGGTCTTCACTGAAGGCAAAATTAGAAACATAGTATAATATGATTGCTAAATTTGCCACAGTCGCCATTCTACTCATCACTGTATTACCCTAAAACAATTACAGTGGCTTGCACTCCCCCACTAACTACTCCTCCCCCAGCTCACAACCATTCATAAACTGATATATAAGCCTCATGACTGTCCTACAATCAGTTCCCTGTTTTCCCTTTACAATCCAGCTCGGCCTCTATGTTCTGAACACCAATATCTTCTCTAAATATGCAGACCCAAACTTCCTTCAGGTCAACTCTTATATTCCTGGACAATTTGCAAAATATGGAATAACCTTCCAGCATCCATCCGCTTACAACCAAGCCCTTCTAACTTCAAAAGTGCATTGCACAATCATTTTTTTCTCCATCTGGATATGTAACTGTTCAATACCTACATCAGCTATTACTTAAACTTAATCTACTAATTAAAGCCTATATCTGTCTATATCTAGCTTTTCCTAATAATTCCTTTTTTTTTACATTCCTAACAAACTTATACCTAACTCCCCCTCTCGATCTTCACTTACCTCCTAACTCTTTGTCCCCACCTTTCTCTCTCCCTCGTACCCCCTCTTTTGTTTCTCCTTTATGTATTTCCTTACCCCATGTCATTATAAACTTATACCTATATGCCTTTCTCACTAACTTGCCTTCATATTCTTCTATTGCTTGATCTAGTTTACTGCTTCAAAGTATATACTTTTTCTTCTGCATTTAACTGTTTAATTCAGACTCCATTGTAATATACTATGTACTATTTTCAAGTGATTATTATGCCTTTGTACTATCATTATATTTAACTTTTCAGTTTATACATTGATTTACTCAGTCATATTTCATTCTATGTAATTTTATAAACTTTTGTAATTCTATGTATTATTATTTTTTACATTGGAGCTTTTCTCTCTGGGTCTTCACTGAAAATGGGCTCGCTTGGCCCAGTGGACTTTCCCGGTAAACAAATGTCAATAAAATAAATAAATAAATAAATAGTAGTTATGTCATCTCATCGAAGGCTATTTCATAAAGATAGGTGCATGTGGGAGCAAACCCAAGATGGATATTTCCAAAGTCACGTAGGAAGTTCCACAGCAGGAGACAACACCAGAGGGATCAAGGCACAAATACTTGTGGAACCACCAGAAGCTCCTGCAGACAAAACCTGGGCAGGGGTACAAGGCAGAACCAGCTTCAGGTAAGTGGGACCCTAGTTATAAACTGACAAATACACTAAACAACAGGATTGTATACACGAGTCTATCATGAACTGGAAGCCCAATAAAGGCTGTATAGAACTGGTGTAATGTATTGGTAATGATATATACAAACTAGTAGCCTTGCAGGGGAGTTCTGCACCATCTGCATACAACTGAACTAAGTGTTGGGATGTGTCAGGTATAGGGCATTGCAATAATTCAGTCTAATAGAGATCAAGGCATGAACAACTATGGAAATAAGCCTGAAATAAAAGGTGCTTAATTCTATTAAAGCTTTGCGTGTGGAAACAAGATAATTTCACAACAGCTGATCTTGGTGTCAAAGTGTATGACTACAACCCAAAATAACACCTAGCTTACACACACTTTCAACACACTCAGGCCTATGTCCACTGTGTAAGATGATGTTGACAAAGTGAGAGGTCGGTCCCTCAATGTAGCATGAACTGCCATGGTCTCAGTTTTGAAACTGCTGAGTTTTAAATGATTATAAGAAAGCCAAGAATTTATGACTCCTAGGTCACCAACCAGGAAATACACACTTTTCATATCATCTTATGGGAAGGAGAGGTAAATCTGAATGTCATTAGTATGACTTATCATTAACATCATCGTCATGAACCCCTCCCCTTTCCTCACATTTTCTACGTGGGGTCAGGGTGTCATGCCAGCTGTTGCCATCTTTTCATATTCAATGCCACCGTCCTGCCTTCTTCAGCACTCATGCCTCACTGTTGCAGGTCTTCTCTCACACAATTCTTCCACCTCGTTGCTGGATGCCCCCAGTTCCTCTTGCCTTCTTCCTGTCTGTCCCAAATCTTTTTCACCAGTTTGTCTTCTGCTTTTCTGCATATGTGCCCAAATCACTGTAATCTGTTCTCTTTAACCTTTCTGCAATTGGAGCTACTTTGGTTTCTGTTCTTATGTCCACACTTCTTTGTCTGTCCCACAGTGTGCATCCTACCACCCATCTCAGGCACTTCATCTTCATCACCTCTAGCTTCCTCAACTGCTCTGCCTTTACTGCCCAGGTTTCTGTAGCATGCAGTAGTACTGGTTGCACCACTTTTGTGCACACCTTACTTTTCAGCTTCCTTGGGATTCTTTTGTAATATAGTACACCTGGCACTCTGTGCCAGTTGGCTGCAGCTCCTCTGATTCTAGCTCTGACCTCTTCATGCAGACTTCACTTTTCCTCAACAACCCCTCCTAGATTCTTGAATCATTAACCTATTCCACTATTTTCCCTTCTGTTTTGATTCTCAGCTTCTTCTAAACTCCCCCATTTGGTGCCATTACAGCTGTCTTATCTGTACTTATTTTCATCCTGTGTGCATTCAGTTTGGGATTCCATTCCTCTAACCTTTGATGAACTTCTAACTCAGAGTTTGCCTGTAATGCCACATCTTCTGCCTACAGCAGTTTTGTTGATCTGTCCCCTCCAACCTGTTTGATAATGTAATCCATCACTAGTATGAAAAGCAGTGAGCTCAGAGCTGACCGCTGTTGCACACCCAGTCCAACGAGGAAGCTGTCTGTGAGACCACTCTTCATACTTGAGTTACTGGGTCCTTGTACACACCTTGCAATAATTCTACCAATGCTTCTCGGACTTCAAACTACTGCAGAACTGTGCAAATCAGCTTTCTTGGGACCTTGTCATATGTATTCTCCAAGTCTAGGAATGCCCAATTAGACTCTTTCCAACTATCTATCTCACTGAAATCACGATGACTAAGGTACTATAGAAGCTTCTCCCTTACAAGATCGTCTAAACTTGATCTTGATAGCTCTGGTTCTTCCTCCCAAAATGCAGAGCCCTGCATTGTTTTGCATTAAGTCATACCATTTTTATTTAAAAATGATGACATATATAGGTTATCCAAATATTCCACTACCATTTTTGATCATTAATATTGTGACGTCCGGCTATATCCCACAAGACTGCCAACAATTAAATGATGTCCCTTACAATCCAGGGTCAGTAAATAAGGAGCTTCAGTCCTCACTACTGACTCCAGTATGAGGCTGTGACTTAAACAGAATTCATATTTCATAATTTTCCCCTAACAGCGCAACAAGATCACACTCTATTTTCTGGGACTTGAGTATATACCTCTGTCCAGCCAAATGTATTTTCTTATTACACACTTCAGAGCAAAGTGTCCCAGTTTAAGACCTCTGGTATACTCACACTCAAAGTAAATTTAAATCTCACACATGCAAACACTTCTAGGAAATCTTGACACAGATTTCCAGGTGTATCTCTCTCCCAAAATAATATGGTAACGCTGCCACCAATCCAAAGGTATTCATGCCCTTCTAAAGGGGTGCCGAATTACGAAAATTAATTGTCAAAATAAATGATAGCTATGAGCAGAACAACCAGACCTTCAAGGTGACCTGGGGAGTATCAAACAGGTAGAAGTGCTCTCTAATCTTTAAAGAAGACACTGGTTTCCAGTCACAATGTAAAGTAATGAAAAACATTTAATAATAAGTAAACATAATTACAAGATTGTAAATCAATAACTCTCAATAAACACTAGAATTCAATCACCAGAAATGTAAAATCAAACTGCAGGATAGGAGTCCATTATTCTAGAAAAAAAATTCTATCTTAATAGCTAATCTTTCCTGATCTAACTAAAGAATACTGCCCTGATCTACTCAAGGCCGAGGCAAGCTTATAGTTTTTTTGGCAAGTTTTCTTTTCTTGGTGTCCAGT
Organism: Protopterus annectens; assembly: GCF_019279795.1. Lineage (NCBI taxonomy): Eukaryota > Metazoa > Chordata > Ceratodontiformes > Protopteridae > Protopterus > Protopterus annectens. The sequence goes on from NC_056747.1 coordinate 1,324,637,892, forward strand.
GACTGCTCAGTGCTTGACAAACTGCTCTGTACTTGACAAACTGCAGCCTCAACTGTCTAATTTCAAAATATAACAGTCAGCTGTTTAAAAAATATATTTTTCTGTCAATCAGCTGTTTAAATAATCTCTTAGCAACCAGGAACACTCCAATGACATCACTCACTGTTCAGCTGATTTTCCACATGTACTTTAGAATGTCCCTCTTAAACATGCACAGTTAGAAATGTATCAAAGCAGTGACAGGTTCTTTTAAAAATTATGTTTAAACGGGGAAATACTCAACATTTTAAAACTTATTTACATTTCACAATTAGGCATGCTGGCATACAAATTAATCTGAGAATATGCATAAATCTCCCCTCAGACATGCTAACACAGATGACAGTGTTTTCAGTTTCTTCACAAATATTAATGACAATGATCCCATCTTTTGTACCATCTGTATATGTGCTGAACCATAAATTTTGAATGAAAGGAAAATTTGAGATGAGCATTTCAAACAGCTATCATCCAAAAACTGGGCCTTGCAGTACCCCAGTAGTAATTTCCATCTCAGAAGGGAATTTATCACTGATTACAACTTCTAACATTCAAACAACTTGCAAACCAGCTTGTAATGGATGAATTAATACCCAGATTATGCATTGTTGTAAAGATTTCAACATGTAGCACTATATCAAATAATTTAGCAAAATCAGAATAAATAACCCATACAGATAATCTGGGGTCTAATGCATTTATAGTGTTGGAATAAACTAATGCATTTATAATGTTGGAATAAAAAACTAACAAAATTTGTAACACATGAGTATGCATCCATAAATCCATGTCAAAATATGTAGGCCTAATGTAACCTTAACTGGTAACATATGGCAGATAAGTTTTTCAAAGCATTTTCCCAAAATTCATGTTAGGCTTATGGATATATAATTTTCCATGGTGGAGAAATTAATGCAATGCACGTTGGTCCAATAACCAAACAGCCTTTTCCATATTCTAGGGATATACCAGTTCTAAGATAGCTCTGGTAAATGAAAGACAGGGTAATCAACTATTCTGCTGTATTCCTTATAAAGTAACCATTTAGACCATCTGGTCCAGTGGCAGAAGTAGATTTTATTTTCCTTCATTACACTGGAACACCATCTGCTGATATTTCCAAACATACTGTAGTATTAATAACATTTAGAATGCCCTTATAATTAAACATACGTAATACACCAGCAAGACATTTTTGTGCAAAAATATTTGCTAGGCTATCATGATCTGTAATGGTTATTTCAACCATTTTAATAGATATGTTTCATGTTTCATCTTTACCATGCTGTCTCAAGTGTTTAAACAGTGCTTTACATGACTTCCAGTAAGTTTAACTTTATAATTCCTTCTAGACCAGTGTACTTTCCTCATGCACCTGCATTTAATCATCTAATAGCTTTATTTATTCTTTACACTGGGAAACACCTTAACTAATTTACTAAGAAACCTTTTTATTTCTTTTAGTCAAATGTCGTGTCCACCACTATGGAAATTTACTCTCCTGTCTAGAATTATGACACTGGCACATGCCTAACTATTAGGTCATTAATCAACTTATAAAAAAATTCCCAGCAGTCTTCTGCCTCTTTTCCCTCTGTATAAAGCTATCATTTCCCTGCCTTTAGTTCTGTGTTAACAGCTTCAGTGGTTGACTTATAAAATCTGCTTTGTAAATTTACCTCATAATGTTGTTTAAATTATTTAAAATTGTTTTCCCATACTGTTCATTGATGAAAGAAAACAATTTCTGGTTCAATTACATACTGGATTTTCTCTAGATTTTCCTTATGTCATACAACATCTACTGCATTTTCAGGTATAGTCGGGTCCTAAACAATCTGAGTATAGTTGCTTTTTAAACTGTTCATAGTTATAGAATCTACAACTTCATACCCAGATGAAGGAATACTCAGGTCCATACTGGGTAGTGAAATCATCTGCCACAATGTCAAATTTGTTGTCAAAATATTTTAACAGCTTGCCCTAGCAAGATATCCTTATCCATTGTCAAGTATGTGTTTAGAAAACTAAGGCAACATATATATTTTTCCACACAGCACAGCAATTATATCACCCTCTCCCAAGGTGTGTATTATTGAAGAAAATTCACAAGTCTCATATAATGAGACTATGCCACCTCTTCTCTGCTTTTAGAAAGAGCAAAGTCCTTTATAACCAGGAATAGTGCAAATTGTCTGGGCAACAAGTTTGATGAATTGGCCGGTATAGTTGGTAAACATAACTAACTAGTAACAGCAGTTGTAGAATCCTGGAACACAGCAGCACTACAGATTCCAAATTACACAAAGTTTGAATGCCTCAGAGAGAACTCCCTGAGTGGACATTAGCATTATGGATTCATAACAATATTCCATCTTCACATGTGAATTCAATTAATGAGATAGAATGTATTATTGTTCAGGTTTTTCAGCCTTTATCAAGGAAATCCTTAAGAAGTGTTCTTTTTTCTGTAGTCCCAATATGGATGCTCTTAAAACTGAGATTACCTCACCTGTTTAAATCATAATTTATCAACAAATACATTATACTAATGGGTGACTTCAATAACCCTGGTATTTCTTGGACAAATATTTCTACAAAAACTACTTGAGAAAGAAAATTTGTCAATATCATATCATAGCAGGAATTGACTAAACTTGTCACTGAAGTAACTAGATGGACTAATATTCTTGATCTAGTTCTGACCAATAATCCGGGTATTATTGTCAACTTAATAGTCAGGTCACCCTTGGACTTTCAGGGCATAACTCACTGACATTTCAGTTAAAAGTACAGACTACTGCGATAAGAATTCATAAAATACAATTCTGAAAGTATAAATTATAGGACTTTAACAGACTCAGTAATACTTAATAGATTCACACTCTTGCTTATTGAATCACAAAGTAAATTTTGATCCAACACTTTGCATGATTTACTTCTTAATAACCTTGTATCCACAACTAATTATTACAGAGTTTACACAAAAATATATTTCCTACCCTATGGAGTTTAGATCTTCATAAAATAAATAAAAAAGCAAAAGAAATAAAAGGTTTACAAGAACCACTCAAAATAACAAATAAGAGAAGTTTTAATAACATCAGTAGATCACTTAAGAGGCAAATTATAATGGAGAAAATGTTTTGAAAACAAACGCTGTAGATACTAATAAAAAGAAAAGATTATATAAATATATTAATAATACCAACAATTCTTATTAGCCAGTAAACTCTATAAAATCTGAAGGCAGTATAATAAATGATCCATTGGAGGTTAACACACCTGTTCAACCAACACTGTGAAACCTTGTTTATTGCTAGATCTAGTTTTGACAGACTATTAACTAACATTATAATTCCTGACAGTTCAGTGTGTCCTATTATATCTCGGGGGATGATAGAAAGAACTTTTAATAAAATAAAGAATTCAACTCACCTCCATGCAGTTAGTAACTATTAAAAATCACATGCTGTATATTCTGCACTTAATATTTAAGAAGCTGTTGCAATCAGGTACTTTTCCAGGTCATGGAAAACATCTACTATAACACCAATGTATAAGAAATGTACTAAAAGTGATGTTAACAACTATAGACCTAGTAGCTTCACTTGCCTTCTGGACGGCACAGTGGTGCAGCGGTAACGTTGTCGCCTCACAGCAAGAGGCTCTCTGGTTTGATTTTTGGCTGGGGTGCCTTCTGTGTGGAGTCTGCATGTCCTCCCTGCATTCATGTGGGTTTCCTTCGGGCACTCCGGTTTCCTCCCACGTTACAAAGACATGCATCTGGAGTGTTTTCCCCCGAGCCTCCTCTGAAAATTGGCTTTGTCCCAAGTCGGACTTTCCTGGTTAACAAATGTTAAATAAAAAAATAATGCTTTAAAAGATGCGTTACTGATATACTGGGGAGCAGTAACATAATATCACCATTTTGGATATAGAACTACCCTTTACAAAACCAGGTTGGCACATTTTTTTTAAGTTTTATGATTAAATTACTAAAGCCTTAGATGTAAGTTTATCATGTGGAGTAATTTTCATAGATTTAGGCTAACTTCCATAGATTTAGCCAAGGCCTTTGACTACATTTCCCACCATGTAATCTACCAATGCCTTACAAAGGCTAAGGTCAGTATATTCCTGGTAAAATGGAAATGTCAGGATCTACCAAAGCCTTATGAAGGCTAAGGTCAGTATATTCCTGTTAAAATGGAAATGTCAGGATCTACCAATGCCTTATGAAGGCTAAGGTCAGTATATTCCTGGTAAAATGGAAATGTCAGGATCTACCAATGCCTTATCAAGGCTAAGGTCAGTATATTTCTTGTAAAATGGAAATGTCAGGATTAACTGATGGATCCCAGTGCATTACTATACAGGCTAGAAGTTCCAACTTTCTTCCTAATGATCTTGGAGTTCCACAGTGCTTGAGACTGACATTATTTAACATTATATTTGCCACCATTCTTAGATTTAAGACATGTTGGAAAATTAAGTATGCTGATGATTGTAAGACAGGGTTCATTGCCCAAAATGAATCTTATACTGCACATTTAAATCCTAATATGAGACAGATTTGTGATAAAGCATTCATACCGAATTTAATTTGTAATTTCCCTGCAGTGGTTTGTAACATCCTCTGAAACTGAGTTGGTGGTTGCAGATCACAGAAAATTAGTCTAACATCATAATACCTCTTAAATTCCTCAAAAAGTGTTACTCTCTTATTTTTCCCACATCATTACAACCCCCACCAATTATCACAACATCATATGTTTCTTATTTACCATAAGTGTCTTAGCTACCTCAGCCAGATTTTTCATCTTACAGCCCTTCAGAAAGGAAAGTGTAATTCTGTCCTACTGTATACAAGGTATCAATTCCTTTAATCCTCTTAAGATAGAATCTGTCCTGTGCTCTTGACTTGAACAATCAAGTGCTGGTTCCTCATTGTCTAAATTGAAGTAATTGCTTGAGTAGTCAAATCAATATAATGTCTCTGCACAATTACAAATTCATGATATTACAGGATGGGTAGGAATTGAAGAGGCTACTTGATTCTAGAGCATGATCACACTCTCAGGAACCTTATGTCTGTTAACATAAAACAAATGACAAGAGGAAGTTTAACTGCACAGTGGCACAGCAGATAGTGTTGTTGCCTCACAGCAAGAGGTTTCTTGGTTCGATTCTTGGCTGGGGTGTCTTCTCTGTTGAGTCTGCATGTCCTCCCTTTGTTCATGTGAGTTTTCTCTGGGTGCTCCAGTTTCCTCTCACAATCTAAAGACATGCAGTAGATGTGTTGGACATAGGAGTGACTGCACATGTGAGTGTGTGGTATGGAAGAACAGCCGAGGCAGGGCTAGCTATGCCGCAGTGTGAACATTGGCTCTAGATGACTGTCACTGTTGAAATGACACCCCGGCCCCATGTGCAAAAATGGAAAAAAGAGGTTGTGGATGGATAGATGGAAATTACAAGACAAAGGTGGAGATGATATGTGTCAATATGTGTCAGTGGAGACAGGAAGGAGAGTTCTATTACACATGTAAAAGTTCAAATCCTATTCAGTAAGGTAGTATGTCTTGTGGTTCTTGTACCTAATTTAACACCTGATGCCATAAACCTTTCCTCATTTCCAAACACTGTGAAAAGCACTGCAGACATTAAGGAAGCAGGGAACAAAGTTAGGTACTTTGTGGCCAGAATATCTGCTTAATGAAAGTGTGGGATAGCTGGACAGTGCTAAGAATACAGAATCCTGATTATACCCATAGTGAAAATGGTGTGGGGGGAGAAACAGCAACAAATACACTGTGAAAAACTACAGTTGGTGGCTGCAGATTACAGAAAACCAAGGAGTAGGTATACAAACGCCTAGAATTTACATCTGGCTTTGGCTGGAAGGGATAAAAAGACTGTGTTACAAAATAAATGTTACTGGAGTCTTACATAAAACCGAAGTTGTTAAGTTAATGGAAAACGTCAGTGATGAAATTGAAAGGGAATGGGATCTAGTCCATATGGAACCTTGTAAGGAGGCTTTAGCCATTAAAGTAACAATAGATATCTGTGTGGACACAGACAGCATGATACCCACAGTGATAAACCCACTAAGAGAAGAAAGGAAGAGTGACCAGAGTTCTACATTCCCTCTGTAATGTCCAAGCAGACTTTCTTGGCAGGTTTTTAAAAAGACAGAATTTCCTAAGCTAAAAGTAAAAGAACTACCAAAATATATAGAAGAAATTCATTGGCATGAATGGCCTTTTGTAGAGGAAGGAATATGAGAAAAAGAAATATCTATACCTTCATTTATGGGTGAAGAGTCTGTACACTGAATTTCACATCAGTATACTGATAAATGTGTTCCTGCCTTAGCAGATTTGCAGACAAGCAATAGAAATGTTGATAAATCACAGTGGATAGACAATACATTTATACATCATATACCCATATTTTGAGCTGAATTATTACTTGTACAGGATAAACCAACACAAGTAAGAAAAAGTGCATTGACCCTGTTAGTTCCAAAACCTTCTAGACCACTTGTGATGAAACTGACACACACCATCGTATTGTGGAAGACTTTCAGTGATGGACAAAATAAAGCTAGACCTTTAGTTAGATCTTACTGACCTGCTATAATAAATGACATTCACAACTTCTGTACATCAGGCCCAGAATGTCAAAACTCAGTGCTATATCCAGGGTTCAGAATTTTATTAAAAGCTGTGCCTTTTACAGAAAGCCTATTAAACTCAATAACCAGTAATCTTGTAGGTCCATTGATAAATTCTAATGGCTACTACTACATTCTAGTGCCTGCTTGACTTTACTGGAAAATTTTGTGAAGCTGTACCCCTGCAAAAAAGCGAATGCTAGGGCAATGCCCAGAGAGCTAGTTTTACTTTCTCAAGGGTAGAGATTAGCAAAAAATAGTTATGGACCAGGGAACACCATTAATGTACAGTGTAATGCGTCCACTCTGTCAGTGGTAAAATAGTTATGACTTCAGTGTACCTCACTCAAGCTGAGAGGCTAGTAGAGCCATTTAATAAAACTCTGAAGTCTATGCTAAATAAGGTCACCTTTACTACAAGAATAACTGCCTGATACTCTGTGCCAGTTAACTGCAGTCCCTCTGATTCTAGCTTTGACCTCCTCATTCAGAATTCTATTCTCCTCAGTCACCACTCCTAGATACTTGAAGATGTTAATCTGTTCCACTATTTCCCCTTCATTCACAGTTCTCATCTTCTTCTGATTTCTCTCCACTTGCTGCCATTACAACTGTCTTATCTGTATGTTTTCATCCCATGTGCTTTTAGTTTTGTTATCATTTGCTGAAGTTCTTGCTCTCACTCCGCGTATAATGCTACATCATCTGCATTTGTTGATCTATTTCCTCTGACCTGTTTGCTAATGTAGTCCATTACCAGTATGAGCAGCAGTGGGCTCAGAGCTGAACCTTGATACACACCCTCTCTGATTGGTAACCTGTCTGTAAGAGCAAACATTGTTCATACTTGAGTCATTGGGTCTTTGTACAAAGTCTGCATTAAATCTACCACTTACTGACTTTACTCTGGTTTCACTTCCAGATGTATATACATCTCAACTTATCATTCAATTCCCTCAGAAAACTGGGGAGGGGGTACATCAAATTACATAACTTCTGTTTCCCACTCAATAGAAGAAAGTTTATCTGAATAGTAAATATTTTATTTTTTCCACATTTAGACCCTCACATACAATGGATAAGCATCTCATTTAAATTACAGTTTCCTTTGAAGAGTCTTATAATTGAAGTTTATTGCCCCTTTTCTTCCTGACATTGTTTATGACTTTCCTGCAATTAGGGCCTAGCCATAGCTCCAGAAAGTTGCACTTTACATTTCAGCTACATGTTACTTGCATTTTATCTCTCTCTTGCTTTCTCTGTCTTTCTACATTTACAGAGAAAAGGTCACATTCTTAGGCTACAGGAAACACATATTGCCACAAAGCTCAAATACAGCTTGCAACTATGTGGGTGGAGAAGAGTGTCAGGAGTGATTTGTGACAGATGAGTACCAGTAAGAGTGAAAGGGAAGGTCTACAAGAGGGTAGTGAGACCAGCTATGTTATACGGGTTGGAGACAATGGCACTGACAAAAAGGCAGGAGTCAAAGCTTGACGTGCCAGAGTTGAAGATGTTAAGATTTGCACTAGGTGTGACGAGGATGGACAGGATTAGGAATAAGTATATTAGAGGGTCAGCCCAGGTTGGAAGGTTTGGAGACAAAGCCAGAGAGGCAAGATTACGTTGGTTTGGACATGTGCTGAGGAGGGATGCAGAGTATATTGTGAAAAAGATGCTAAGGATAAAGCTACCAGGTAAGAGGAAAAGAGGAAGGCGTAAGATAAGGTTTATGGATGTGGTGAGAGAGGACATGCAGGTGGTTGGTGTGACAGAGCAAGATGCAGAGGACAGGAAGAAATGGAAACAGTTGATCTGCTGTGGCGACCCCTAACGGTAGCAGCCGAAAGAAGAAGAACTGTGTCAACAGTATTAAATAAGGAAAAAAATTCAGCACATTTGGAAATATGTTTTCTTGGGTCTATATTACCTTATCAAAAGCTGATAAGAGTGAATGCTCTTTGATCGACACCTAAATATCGAACGCACTAAATAGCAAAGACACAGAACAGCAATTTTTTTCCCAGGGAAAAAAAAAATTGCTGGGCTGTTTTTGGGAGTTTGCCATTTCCTCCACTGTAATGTGATCTCAGAGATTTAAGTAGGGGGGGTGGGGGGCACAGCCCCCCCCCACATCCAGGGATGTGGGGAGCGAAGCCCCCCACTTTATGTTGTATTTCCATTTGTTTTGCGGGACAAGCTGTTCCATGTCTTCGCTATTTAGTGCGTTTGATATTTAGGGGTCAATCAAGGAGCGTTCACTCTTATCAGCTTTCGATAAGGTAATATAGACCCTGTTTTCTCTACTGTGGCACTATGGTGGAGGAGTTAGTGTATGTCTCTGAGAACAACAAACTGACTGTGGTTGCTACATTTATACTATTTGACAGTCAAAGGTGGCATACCTTCTCCAAATGGGCACATTCCACTGGGACAATAAGTATGAGAAAGAATCTGAAGTTTGCATTTGTTGTACTTTTTTTTATTCTTAGAAATGCAGTGAAAATACAATCCATGTTTGGCTTTCAAGTTGCTACTTTATTATAATTTATTTAAATGTATTTATAATTTATTATAATTTCACACTCTCTATAATGCAGATGGCTTTATAGTCAGTCAACAACAGGCATGGACATTTTTAATTTTATTGCTAGGGAAGGACACATAATTCATAAAACTAAAACTATATTTTGCTTTTGTAAAAGCAGATTTCCTTTGTCTCTGAAACAATGTTTTCCAGCATTTGAAATGTTGTTACAGGAAAAAAAAGAAAGCAATACTAGGAATTGTGACTTGCCACTCAGAAATCAATGTCTATATTTCCTATTACGCTGTCACCTAAAAGCACACTATAATTATGGTGTGTTACAAGAATATCCAGATTTGTTTTCTAGTTTTTTTTTTTTTTTAGAAAATATTGAAATTTTTTCTGAGATGTAACAATTTATACTCCCCACATATAGGCCATTAAAAAGTGTCAAGCTGCAGCCTGTGAAATGCATACTTATGATTACTTCTGAGTATACAGCTTGTGTTCGGAGTGATGGAGTGCAGCCCTTATTATCAGAATTAAAAACATCATAAATATTTAATCAGGTAAGGCAGCATTTTTGTTACAGCATACAGGGTGAGACCTAAAGTCAACATACTAACAAACGTAGTGTGCTGCCACATAAATCAGGAATCAGATATAGTGAAATCCTTCAGAGGTAGAATGCAATTCTTTAAATTCATTTTATACCCAAATGTTTTATTAATATTTCCTTATGCTTTTATTAGAAACAGTCATAAGGGAACTGGGAAATGGCCTCATACACAGTTAGAAAATATAGTATTTGGTCTGTGTATGGGGTGGGGTATGATTTTGGTGCCACAATCTGACATTACATTAAGTAAAAACATCTAATGTGTATCTTTTTTATTTTTTTTTCTGTGAATCAGTGTTGATGGAACATTGATTAATATGTTGTTGGTGAAAACTTGCTTTTTGTCACTCTATTTTAAAGTTGTGTTTCTGCATAGTACTCTGCAATCCTACAATACATGGGAGGGATTATATTCAATTCAGTATGAACATTTTATGCCAACTGTGTGTCCAGATTTTTGGCAGTACCTGCCTAGATTTCCTCAGTTTCAATGTTTGCAGATTGAGAGGTATGAAAGCATGTAGAGAGGTGGAGCGTAAACGTTATTATGGCCATGACTGATGAATAAGAGCAATGAGGAAGGAGGAACAGAGTGCTGATTGGGGTTTTAAGCACAATTTGGACATGACACAAGGGGAAGTGTTAGCAGGTCACAATGTACTGTTTTAATAAATGTAGAGAGAAGAATGAAGTGAGCAGAGATGGCAGCATTTTATGGACCTCTGTTTTCAGGACCAAATTAGCACTGGGGAGGTGAAAATATTCATGCTGACTGGTGTTCGTTGCTTGATATTGAAAAGAAAGGAAGACAGGGGAAGGGAGGGGTGATTTATTTATTTATTGTTTGTTTGTTAGCAAAGTACTATACTGATCTTTGTTGACTCTGTAATATTTACAAAAAAGATCTTTGCATAATCCATCCAGAAGTGCAAAATACAGTATAAATGCTCCCTTTGGTATGTACCTTAGCAGGCACCTGAAGTAACTTGAGAGACCTCAGAGATTTCTAACCAAGAAAATTCAGCGTCTGCAGCGGATGTCATACACTGACAGACTGAAGTCACTGTGAATGTACTCAGTAGTGTATAGACTACTTAAAGGAGACTTGTGCCTGGCCTACAGAGCACTCTTGGATCCAAACCTAATGGAAATGCTGCACATCTGCAAGTCAAATGGGACCAGGGTCACCCACTCCAGGGACCTTAACCTGGCTTGCAACATAAATAGGGCCTACTGGAGAGACAGATACATCTCTCAAAGGTTGCCAGTCCTCTGGATTAGGCTACCAATTCACATGAAACAGAGCCTCTCTATGATCCTGTTCAAGCATAGCCTGAATGACTGAATGGGAAACCTTAAATTCTTGCTGGGGATTTTACCTATGACCCTCCTAGATATGGGTGGTTGTTGCTAACAAAGATCTCTATTCTAGGCAAGATCCTTTATATTGGATTTCTCTAGCATTATATTGGGTATACAAAGCTAGGCTTATAAAGACCTTTGGGACAATAGCCCAGTAATCACCTATGAACAAAGATAGGCAGAAAAGCAAAGTAAGACACAAGAACAAGGTGACTGTCAGGACTGCAGATGGCAGGGGTAAAAAGTGGGGTGTGTTACCTAAGGGTGTTAAAAATAGGAATAAGCTACTTGCTGGAAAGATGGCAAAGAAGTTTAGTTTGGCAGTTTTTGCAGAGGACTAAGGCTGTTAATAGGTTGCATCCTATAGTCCAGGGTACAGGGTTTGGTTCTCTCTAGCTCCAGCTACCCAGTGACCAAGTCACTTAAATAGAAATTGCTCTTGGGCTGCCCCTGAAAAAGGACACTTGCCTCCAGTGAGCTTATCCAGTTAACAAATGAATAAAACATAAGTTTGGATCAAACTTCTTGAGGTGTGGAACTTCATCTGATTTCAGGAGGTAGATGATTTTACTGTTTATGAGTTAGGGTTGAGAAGGCATGGCCTCAGAATGTAAGTGAGTTAGGCTGTCTGTGTAATGAAAGAAGTGCTTTTGGAGCAGAAATGGAGCTGATATTTTATAATATATGTCTGCAAACTTCAGGACAGTTCTGGTGAGGTGAGATTATGAAGGTTGTTATAGATAACAGTGAGGAGAAGGAGATAAAACCTCTGAAGTACAGAGATGGGAAATCAAAATACACCTCAGGTCTGGCCCCTGTGTCGCTGATAGTGAGAAGCAGATTATAAATGCCCAAACCAACATGCCAGTCCCCGACCCAAAATGAACATACTCCCCCACATCACCTCTAGAAACTTCCTAACTAACATTCCCCTCCTAATAAATGCCCGTGATACTTAGGGACGCAGTTGGGTTGAATTGCATGGCTAGGCTTATAAAGGTTCTGGTGGTCATTAGTCTAGTATATAACTATGAGCCTATGACCCTAATCAAATGTAAACAATTAGCATAAGAAAGATTGCATGGACTGAAGGTGTATTACACTGGCATCAGTTTGTACTGGAGTGAGAAGTGGAGGGCAGGAGTCACATGAGTAATGCAAAGAAGGTTCATTTTTTCAAATTGATCATGACGGTAGATAAGCACATCAACTTTCTGATGAGGCAGTGAAATAGAAAGCAGAGGGACATTCAAGCTACCATGGGAAAATGAAAAGTTACTTTTTCTGTGTTTGAGGAAACAATGTTACTTGGTTTGGAAATGATGAATCAATGCAGATTATCTCAATTAGACACATTGTATTTGTTGTGAAACTGCTTGTTTCAGTGCCAACTATCTTCTTGCATTTCTTAATTTTGCTCAGTTTGCTCAGCTGCGATCAATCAGAAACCATACATTTAAGTCAGAAATAGTTTTGTGTACCAAACCGTTTCACTTTTCTGGTTAATCTACCTAATCCATTTACTTGGCCTTGCTATCACTCCAAAGCTTTCTTCCATTATTTACTTCTTAAGCAAATATAGTGGTACAGATGTAACCACCCGGTCTTTATCTGCAGTACTGCCTTTCTTATTGTTCAGATCTTTTCTTCCTGGTGTTTTCCCATTTTACTATGTTTACCAAGTATACAAGCTTGGCCTCCTGCTGCATTCAGCTCTATTTTCCAAAAACAAAAAAAAGGTTTTATTTACTAGTGCATTCTTTCCCCCCCTCATCAATGCAATACTTATTTCTCTCTCATTTACTTGATGCAAAGGTCTGATAACAGTATAACAGCAGCAGTAGCAGTAAAACTCTCATAACATGAATGCATTTCACGTAACATAGTAGATATTAGACAAAATTGACTAAAACCACAACCAAATGCCCTGGGGGAGAGCTAACCCCAGCCCCCATCCCAGTCAGGCTCCTTACTAAGAACAAAGCCATCTCCAACAGATGAACAGCTGCCATTTTGCAGTCAAACTGACTTTGACATGATTTAGCAGATGACTGCTCCAGGACCAATAACTCTGATGAGTGTATTTAGATCCTCAATAACTGGGGAGGGGGGGGGCTGCTTCCGCCTCCATGTAATACACTATTTTTGCAAGCAGTAACACTGCATCTAGTGCAGCTCCATCATTTAATGAATTCTTTTACAGCTCAGAATATTTTACAAGATTTTGTAAAATGGGTACCTGGGAGCACGATTGCTGGTGTGAAGGTAAAGTGTGGCCCATACATCTGGGGATTTCTATAATGATGCTTCCAAGGACAGGGAGCATAGATGACAAATTAGAAGCCTAAATCAATAAATAAGAAGGTTAGACTGTGGAAGAACAATGTTTATTATTTTATTTCTTTCTTTACACAATTGATAACTAGATGAGTAAACTGGACATAACCATTTTCATCCACAACTCAGACACAATAACAGTGAAGGAAAATGGATACAGTTTGTCTAAGAAATGCATTTTCACATGACAATTCTATAAGAGTTAACCCACTTTGGATTCCACAAGGGCAGGTCCTACCTACTTAACTTTATTGATCTCTTTGGATAGGTTATTGAAGCAATGGATTAGAGCAGAACAGTGCACATCACTTATCTAGACTGCGCTAAGGTGTTCAACACCATTCCACCATAAGATATTGAAGATAAACCTCCCGGCTAAATCTCAATCTCTATGTAATTAGGTAAACTGGCTTAAAACTAGAACACAGGAAGCTAGAATGGGGAGCTATATCTCATCCAAAAAAAACCTGTAACTAGTGGAGTATCCCAGGATCCAGTCCTAGGGCCACCCCTCTTTGGCATTTACTTCTTGGAGGTCAAAGCTAATGTTAAGGGTTTGTGGATGAAGTCTGAAAATTACTGCAAACCTGGTGCCATTATAAATGGGTGTATATCACATAATCGAAATCCCAAAATATCGAACACCATAAGCTCAAACTTGGAATGTCAAAATGTGATATAATTGAAAGCTCAAAAGAGCGAATTTTTTCCCAGGGAAAAAAATTTGCTGTTCCGAGAAACACACACTCACTCAACATAAGCACACCAAAAAAAGTAATCCACACATATACACTTAAAATCCTACTTCTATTCCTACACTAAACCGTACATACACTACTATAATCCACTTACCTTAACCCTAACCCTAAGGTCCGTAACTATCGCACACTCACCTTACCCGCTCCCTAACCCTAAGGTCCGTAACTATCACACACTCACCTTACCCGCTCCCTAACCCTAAGGTCCCTAACTATCGCACACTCACCTTACCCGCTCCCTAACCCTAAGGTCCCTAACTATCGCACATTCACCTTACCCGCTCCCTAACCCTAAGGTCCCTAACTATCGCACATTCACCTTACTCGCTTCCTAACCCTAAGGTCCCTAACTATCCCATTCCCACACTCACCTTAACCCGGTTCATTCGCACACCTTAACCCGGTCCATAACCTTCACACCACAGTCGAGAAAATAGTGAAGTGGCAGAAACAGTCCACCAAATTCTTTCCCTAGGAAAGAATTCGATGTTCTGCTGCTTCGCTATTTTCAGCGTTCACTGTTTTGGGTTCGATATTATAACATTCAATGTTTTACTACTTCGATGTTATGATATAAACCCTTATAAACTTCCCAGAGATATTAAGATCATCTAGGAGGGTCTGCCCCAAATAGCTGATATCAGTACTACATGCTAAAACTAAATTCCAAGAAGTGTATAATCATATGATTTGGCAAGCATGAATCCCGTTTAACTAATGCATTGAGAACACAGCTATGAAAACTGATCCTATAGTTAAGGATCTGGGAACCTATGCAAACATTGAACTGTCCTTAGATAACCACATATCCACTGTTGTAAAGAAATATTTTTTTTCATTGCGCAATTATATCTGAAGGTATTGCTTCTAGATAGAGGAATGTGTTTGTTCCACTGTATTTCGGCACTCATTAGGCAGATGATTGAGTATAATGCCCCTTTTAGTATGTATCTTTCCAAAGACTTGTCACAGCTGGAATGACCAAAATGCCTACTCACTAAAAAAAAAAAAAAAAAAAAAAAAAATCATCAGAGACCTATATTGTAAAACCTATGCTGATCATATTAAAGCCTTGTCTCTTTTTTCAGTATTATACGGGCTACTCAGAAGGGACCTCTGCCTTGTGTACACAACTTCAGCAGACCCTGTTTTGTCAGGCTTATTACACATTAACAAGTCCAAATACTAACATAAACACCCACTCAAGGGATCTCAATCTCTTTTGCAAAATAAACAGAACATGTTGGAAGAATAGGTTTATATTACAGAAAGTACTGCTTCTATGCAACCATTTTCCACTTCACACAAAGCCAAGTATTAGCCTATTCAGATGTAGTTTGGATGAATGGATGGGGATCCACAAATCTACTACCAGTTTGGCAACCCTGTACCTCAGGGATAGGAGAAGCATGTAAATGTCTCAACATATCCCTGTTTATCCCATCTCTGGATTACTTGTATGCAAAATATAAGGACTAAAATGTACACGGGAGTCTAAGGATGGGCTTCTTAAGATCCTAAAAGACCAATAGCCTAGTAGTGAGTACCTATGAACTTATAAACTTGAAACATATTGCTCAACTAGAAAGGCTCCAAAGATACCTTACCAAGAAAATTAACAACCTTAATTCCTTCAGCTATCCCAAAATATTCAACAACTCTTTTTTTTTTGGTCTCCCCAGACCTTATTGCCGGGTCTACCAGCTACTCTTCGACTCCCCCCAGGCTTATTCTGTTTTTGCTGGTTCCCATCATGGATCCTGAGGGTGTCTTGGGAGTTTCGCTCATTTATGCTTAAATCCAGGGGAAGGTATAATACGTTCATAGGTTCATAGGTAGGTACTAGGCTATTGGCCCTAGGGCCTATACAAGCCTAGCCAAAAAGGTACCCTGGCTTTTGCCACCCAAGAAAATTATTTTCCTGTGCCCCTGTCAAGCAGAACCACAGAAGTGATCCCCAGGGTGAATTTCCTAATACCCATCAAATCATCATTTTTTTTCTTGAAGAGTGCTAATGAGGAGCTCTGTTTGACATAGATAGGTAGTCTGTTCCAGAGTATGGGAAGTCTCTGGGACAGGAATCTATCCCTCCAGCATGTTCTGTTTATTGTGGTGACAAGGTTTAGCTCCCTAGAGCATGTAGCTCTGAGGGATTAGGATTTCTTTAAGTGGAGCATGTCCAACAGCCCTGGGTTTGACATAGCTTTGTATGTTAGGCAGAGATCGCCTCTGAGTAGGCGATATATGATGGAGTAAAGCTGGAGCTTTTTGAGACGGTCTGCGTAAGGCATCTGTTTGAGGTCAGTAATCTTCTTTTTGAGGTATTTTTGCGGCCTTTCCAGTTGTTGTAGATGTCTTGTGAGGTACATACCAAAGGGGGCGTTGTACTCTATAATGGGTCTAATGAGTGATGAGTAGAGGGGAACAATGACCTCTTTTTTTCTGGATGAGAAACCTTTTGTGATGAGATGTGCCACGTAGAAGGATTTCCTGACCACTGTGGCAATGTAATTATCAAAGGAGAGACTACTGTCCACCTGTGTCCCAAGGTCTCTTATCACACTTTCAGTGTTAAGTAGACTACTGCCTATGTGGTAGTTCATGGGTACAGAGTTTTTACCAAAGGGGATGACAATGCACTTTTTGGCATTGAACTTAAGACCATGGCTTTGACAGCAGGCATCTGTCTCAGTGAAGCCCTTTTGTAGGATGTCCACATCGTTAGGAGTTTCGATTATGGCTCCTAGTTTGCAGTCATCTGTGAATTTAGTTAGCCAAAGACCTTCTGTGTTAGCCTGTACTTCAGATAAGTAGATACCAAACAGGAGAGGACCCAGGACTGAACCCTGTAGTACTCCACTTGTCACTGGTCTGAAGTTGGATTTGGAGTCTGCTACTTTCACAGTGTGGGTTCTGTCAGTGAGCCAGTTGGCAACCCATCTTATGACATAGGGATTTATACCTAGTTTAGTGAGTTTATCTATAATTCCAGAGTGGGGGATGGTGTCGAATGCCTTGGCAAGATCTAGATAGTGATCACACTACTTCCCTTTCCCCACACATCATGCTCATTTTTTTTCTTCTTTACATCTGAGGGCAACTCCCCTCTTTAGACCATGCCCCTTAGCGAGAGTATCAGTGAGTATTCTCCCAACTGGGATGGGCACACCCATCACTTCCCTGCTGCTCTGTCACTTGCCTGAGCCAGTAATCGAACCCATGTCAGCTGGATTGTAGTCAAGGTATTGTTCATCTACACAACTGTAGCAGCTAGCACAACTCTTCTTATACTTAGTAGCTTGCAGGCTGTTCCAAAGTGATCTGTGTCTTGTTTTAAAAGCCATGAAAGAGGCAGTCCTATCTGACTTTTCTCTTTGCAAAACCAGCGGCTCTACAAACACCCACACTAACGGAGTAAATCCACCAGCAAGTAATCAAGACTTACTAGACAGGTAGGTTCTCAACTCAACAGATTCACATTCTGTGGAGTAAGTAACTACACCAGGTCAAACAAAATGCTACTTTGACTATCTTTAAGGCTAGTCTTCTTAACTGGATGAATAGACAGATATTTACAACAGGATTGTCATGTATAGCCCTGCTTAATTTGGGAAAGAAGCACTGTTAAGTGCTTAAAAAGTGAGGCACTAACTTTTATGCATGTCATCTTAAAGTTGTATATGTCTAGGCATCTTATGTTTTTCGTGAATGCTTGCCTGGTATTGTTCCTACATTCCCAATATTAGTAGCTATACACAGCAAACAGTCCACAGGATATAAAATATCTTTATGTTAGTGAGTTAATGAGTAATGAAAGACTGAGGGGGTATATGAACAACATTTGAACTGAGAGAAAGCAATGAGCTATGAAATGAGGATTTTCTAAAAGTCGGTTAGTTGAAAAGGTTACTGATTTCTTGTGGCACTGCTCTGTGGAACAGAGGAATAAGGCCCTGACTACAATCCTGGTGTGTGGTGGTGGTGGTGGTGGTGGTGGGGGTTGTGTTCTGATTACTCAATCACCTTTACACAAGCTTCTGGTTGCATGACACCAGTACTGACGAAGATGTGGGATATGGCCTTAAAAATACTTTGCTGGTGAGGACAGTTTACGTTAGTATGTAGTTAGAATCATGCAGATGAAAGAAGACATAATATGCCCTGTTGTGGTGCAGTTGTTCATGTCAGCCACTAGGAGGTGGCATTAAGGCCTTAATTAAAAACACCCTCATTGCATGGACGCCATTAAGGGCACATGATTATCTGTATATGGGCTATTCTGGTCAGCTTTTCTTCTTACTCTGGGGACTCCCCAGGTACACAGGAGTGAGTTCCAGACCAGTATAGAGGAAACTGATGGTCCGCAGACACAGAGACAAAAAAACAACTAGAAAGAAATGGATCTGTGAAGGGAAACAATTTTATACTGCTTGGGCAAACTAACAAAAAAAAAAAAACATTTTGATGGTAGAATACAGAGAGAAATGGGATCTCTCAGGCTAAACAGCCAAGAAGGTTACTGTTGAGAGAGTAGTGAGTGGACATTAATAACACATTTAGGCAAGTAGCAGAAATCTAAGTTCAGACGCTTGTGAAGGCCAGTGCAAACAGGAATGATTTTTTTTTCTATAAAATGTAAAGTTTTATTAGAAGACAGAAGTAAAGAGTGATGGGTACATAGGTTCGCTTTTCTAAAATGGATGTACTATATGTGTTGCAGAAGGAAATGAGGGCAACAGCATAGTCTAAGATGGACGTAAGAAGGGATTTGACTAAGGAATACTGAGACCCAAAGGTCAAGCGGCTAGTAAGTTTATAAAATTACTTGAAGCATAAGAGGTATTTTGCTTTGAAACTGAGGTTTTAAACTGCTGATGGAAGGTTAAGTATAGCTAACAAATATATACATACACACACACTCACGCACATTTTATATATATATATATATATATATATATATATATAGATAGATATATTTCTGTTTGTTTAGTTAAATAGTCAAACTGAGCAAAATATCTCACAGAGGTCTTGGAAAAAAGCTTCAACGTCATCACAACAATATAAACAAGAAAAGCATAGGATACTGTACATGTCCATAATTATGACACTCTTAAATTTTATTAATAGAAACATAAAATCTTTTTATGACAATTAATTAGCAGCTTATGGAAACATTGCAAAACCAATTCAAAGGAAATCTAAAATGACAGACTATGAAGATTAACTTAAACATAAAAAAATCCAGCATTTTCAAAGCTTAGATGTTTATAGTAGTATTCCCTAATCATAATTCACACACTCTAAACTGTCAGAAATAATTAATTTAATAATCTATTAATTTCATCACTTGAATAACAGGTCTGATGGTTACACCACTAAAATGTTCTCAACTTCCAAACATGTTTCTCATGATCTCTTGCTGTAACACTCAATATTTTTTCTTTCCAGAATTTGTAATAAAAGTAAAAAAAAGTTAAATCAAAACACAAGACTACCACGTTTCTAACATTCTCCATAATAACATATAAAGCAGAGCAGGGTCTTCTCATCTAGTCCTGTGTTACCTATGCATAACATAAAGTCTGAAACAATTTCACAGAACATAAATATGTTTTCTGGAATATCTTGAGAGGAAACAACGTTTAAGATAAAGAAATCTGTTCTGACACTTGTGCTTTAGCACTCTGTATTGTAAAAGATACAAACATATAAACCTAGAAAAATATAAAAAAAGAAAGAGAACAATGCATATACAATAAAATTAACAACAGCAATTTATAAGGACTGGGTAAATAGGTTCATAGATGAGTACTAGGCTAACTGCCCTTGCGAGCCATTTTAAGCCTAGCCAATTATCCCTTGTGAGGCTCAAACCCTGCACCTTGTGTTTGTAAGGCAAACACCTTAACTGGTTTAAAGTGAGTTT
Organism: Protopterus annectens; assembly: GCF_019279795.1. Lineage (NCBI taxonomy): Eukaryota > Metazoa > Chordata > Ceratodontiformes > Protopteridae > Protopterus > Protopterus annectens. Next base: position 1,324,658,142 of record NC_056747.1, read on the forward strand.
TACCGTATGCTTATGAAGGAAGAAGATAATACATTTGCTAATGTGAGAAAGTTATTAGGAAGCTAGAAAAATGGGAGGTGTGAGTTATCAAAGGTTAAAAAAGACAAAAAGTATAATAAAACTATAGGGAGGGATAAGCGATGCTGCAGCTGTTACAGTAAAGCTGTAAATCCCCGTTTATGTTAGTCATTAGAAAAAAGTGAGGATAGTTAAACAGGGGAAGGGTTAGTGTTGTGGGAAGTATCTAAAATACAAGGTCAGTTGAATAGAATTATTAGTCACTATTTCAGGTGTTACAAAAGGATGTCAGTGATAGGGTCAAATGATTCCCGCACATAGTCCGGTGGTTATTAGTTTTTTGAATTTTTGTAGAAATAGTTTATAATTATGTATCGTCATACCTCCAAGGTAAAAAAAAAGAGTTCTACTAATTTTCTACTTATACAGGATATCAATAACCCCAGAAAGTATGAGGCACTGTGGTTTCAGAGAGTTGCAGAAAGAAAAGAAGCTTGTGCAAAGTGCAGAGTGACTGCCATGTGCAAATGTAGAAAATGTCAGGTGAGAACAGGGCAGGTATAGTAAGCACAACGCCGAAGATGTTTGGTGTCAGAGAGAGGGGTGATATAGTAGCTTTGAGGGGAATAATAAAAGTGTGGATTATGTTCTGGGTTATGTACACAGTGGTGATTTGAAAACGAAAGCTGTTAAATGCAAATGAATGGTCTTGAAGTTGGAGAAATAAAGTGAGTAAAAAGACAGAATGAAAGCATTTAAATGGTGATATACTGACAAATCACTAGATTTCTTCCTTTTACATGGTCTATCATGCAACTTATCAGCCTTACAAGCCTCATCTGCAAAGCCATGGAATGCATTATAACTGACCTTATAAACTCCGATATCAAGAACTTAAGTAGACTTGACCCCCAGCAGTTTGGCTTTGTGAAGGTCAGATCCTGTCTATTTAATCTGGTAAACCTCTTTGAAAATGTTAAGGAAGCTGCAGATGTTGGCCATTTAGTGCATGCTGCATATTCTGACCTCGCCAAGGCCTTCAGTACCATTCCCCAAGATGATATTATACAAAAGCTAAACATTTTAAAAAATTAACCCATATGTGATAAGATGGATAGCAAACTGGATGAAGGATAGAAGCTACAGAGTCTGAGTTGCAGGTGCCTCATCAGAAAGTGTGAAAATGACCAGTGATGTATCCTAGGGCTTGGTGTGGGGACGACTTCTTTTTATTTACTTCTCAGATCTCCAGGCAGACAGCCAAGACCTCTGGCTAACAAAGTTTGCAGATGACAGCAAACTGGGGGCTGTTGTTAAGTTACCTTATGACAACCAAACCCTCCAGAATGAACTCTAATTAGTAAACTTTTGATGTACTCAAATGGGCCCAACTAAATGTTAAGTGCAGTATAATATCTTAGTAGACACCCCCTCCCCTCATCATACTGTATACACAGCCCCTCCCCTCATCGTACTGTATACACACAGCTCCTTCCCTCACCATGCTGTATGCACCCCCCTCATTATACTGTATACACAACCGCTCCCATCATATTGTATACACACCCCTCCTCTCATCATACTGTATACACAACCCCATCTTAGTTTATACACACACCCTCCCCTCACCATACTGTATACACAACCCCTCCCCTCATCATACTGTATACACAGCTCCTCCCCTCACCATACTGTATACACACAGCCCCTACCCTCACCATGCTGTATACACACCCCATCATACTGTATACACAACCCCTCCCATCATATTGTATACACACCCCTCCTCTCATCATACTGTATACACAGCCCCTCCCCTCACCATACTGTATACACATCTCCTTCCCTCATCATACTGTATACATTCCATCATACTGTATACACACTCCCTCCCCTCATCATACTGCATACACAGCCCCTCCCCTCATCATACTATATACACAACCCCTCCCCTCATCATACTGTATACACACCGTCTCCCCTCATCATACTGTATACACAACCCCCATCAAACTGTATACACCCCCCCATCATACTGTATACACAACACCAATCATACTGTATACACAGCACCTCCCCTCATCATACTGTATACACAGCACCTCCCTTCATCATACTGGATACAAAGCCCCTCCCCTCACCATACTGTATACACAACCCCCAAATTGTATACACACTCCCTTCCCTCATCATACTGTATACACACTCCATCCCCTCATCATACTGTATACACACCCATCATACTGTATACACACACCCATCATACTGTATACACAGACCCTCCCCTCATACTGTATACACAACTCTCATCATACTGTATATACAGCACCTCCCACATCATACTGTATACACAGCCCCTCCCCTCACCATACTGTATAGACAACACACCGCTACAAAACAAAAATTTAGCCAAGGATGTAAGTACTTGGGTTGATTGTGCCCTCTGTTTTGACCATCATGTGACAACACTTCTCAGGAAATCCTTTTATTTACCCAGCTAATTGCCAATCAATTTCTAATGAGGTAATCATTCTCTTATACTCAGCACTGATAAGGCCAGTTATTAAGTAAATTCCCCCTTTGGGCTGTATCTCACTAAATATATCAAACAATTAGAAAGGCCTCAAAAATTCCTAACTAAAACTAACACAAGCCTAAAGTTCCTGAGCTACCAAGAAATTCTGGAAGCTGTATCCCTTTATTTAGTGACTTACAGACTTTTTATTTATTTTTTATTTTATTTATTCTTTGTTGATTTGGTTAGTATCCTCAGTTCAGGGGATACCTGAGGGGTATTTTTACTACGAGGGGAAATTTGGCAAGGGTACTGGGAACTTCTCCTACTCTTTTCAGTAAGTGTTGTGGAATCTTTAACATCCTCCTGAACTACCAGTAGCTTCAGTAAATGTTGTGGAATCTTTAACATCCTCCTGAGCTACCAGTAGCTTCAGTAAGTGTTGTGGAATCTTTAGCATCCTCCTGAGCTACCAGTAGCTTCAGTAAGTGTTGTGACATCTTTAACATCCTCCTGAGCTACCAGTAGCTTCAGTAAGTGTTGTGGAATCTTTAACATCCTCCTGAGCTACCAGTAGCTTCAGTAAGTGTTGTGGAATCTTTAACATCCTCCTGAACTACCAGTAGCTTCAGTAAGTGTTGTGGAATCTTTAACATCCTCCTGAGCTACCAGTAGCTTCAGTAAGTGTTGTGGAATCTTTAACATCCTCCTGAGCTACCAGTAGCTTCAGTAAGTGTTGTGGAATCTTTAACATCCTCCTGAGCTACCAGTAGCTTCAGTAAGTGTTGTGGAATCTTTAGCATCCTCCTGAGCTACCAGTAGCTTCAGTAAGTGTTGTGGCATCTTTAACATCCTCCTGAGCTACCAGTAGCTTCAGTAAGTGTTGTGGAATCTTTAACATCCTCCTGAGCTACCAGTAGCTTCAGTAAGTGTTGTGGAATCTTTAACATCCTCCTGAGCTACCAGTAGCTTCAGTAAGTGTTGTGGAATCTTTAACATCCTCCTGAACTACCAGTAGCTTCAGTAAGTGTTGTGGAATCTTTAACATCCTCCTGAGCTACCAGTAGCTTCAGTAAGTGTTGTGGAATCTTTAACATCCTCCTGAGCTACCAGTAGCTTCAGTAAGTGTTGTGGAATTTTTAGCATCCTCCTGAGCTACCAGTAGCTTCAGTAAGTGTTGTGGCATCTTTAACATCCTCCTGAGCTACCAGTAGCTTCAGTAAGTGTTGTGGAATCTTTAACATCCTCCTGAGCTACCAGTAGCTTCAGTAAGTGTTGTGGAATCTTTAACATCCTCCTGAGCTACCAGTAGCTTCAGTAAGTGTTGTGGAATCTTTAACATCCTCCTGAGCTACGAGTAGCTTCAGTAAGTGTTGTGGAATCTTTAACATCCTCCTGAGCTACCAGTAGCTTCAGTAAGTGTTGTGGCATCTTTAACATCCTCCTGAGCTACGAGTAGCTTCAGTAAGTGTTGTGGAATCTTTAACATCCTCCTGAGCTACCAGTAGCTTCAGTAAGTGTTGTGGAATCTTTAACATCCTCCTGAGCTACCAGTAGCTTAAGAAAATAGGATCTCAGTTAAACATCTCATTCAGGAGTACAGCACCCCCCCTTATACTAAAATGCAGTGTTAACAATTGATCTGCCTGGTGTGGGAATAGAAACAACAGCCTTCTGTACCAAAGGTGAGCGTGCTACTTGTTGTGCCACTAAAACTTTTGAGGGGCGATCTTGCTAACTTACCCTGCCATTAAAGACCCAGTTGTCTTAGCTCTCTTGTTTCTCTGCAAGTCCAGTATCTCCACCAATGCTAGAACCAGGGAGCTAAATTTTCACCAGCAGATAAATAAAGTATGTTGTCTAACGGGTTTATAACCCAGTGCCTCCCAAACCTCTGGAAAAAACTTTCCCTGCATGTTAAACAGTATGACTTACTATATTTCTTTAACCATAAACTAGATGACTGGATGGGTATCCACAAATTTACTCCTGGAATGGCCATCCAACAGATAGGAGGTACAGCTTGAGGGATAGTACTAGCAAGGTGTGAATGGTAATGGGATAGGGATATCTATGAATCTATATATCTACAAAGCAGGTTTAATGACTATATTAGTTAAAACATACCTCTCAACCTCCTCAAGCAAGAAATTTGGACAAAGCCATAAACAATGGGTGGACAAAAGCCCAAAAATGGGGACATTTTTAAAATATTGCTCTTACAAACTTAGAAAGTTGATAGAACAGGTTTTGCATTAGCATGAATTTTCTGAAGGGTATAAGAATGAAACTAAAATGGCTTTCATTATTTTCTGACTTCAGTCTTCAATGATCTGCCAGTGATTTGCCAGTAAACCGCAATATTATTTGTGTTTATCTTTGTTCTTACTATTTGTTTACTTAAAACTTTTTTTTTTTTTGGGGGCTTTTCTCCTCGGGTCTCTGCTGAAAAAGGGCTTCTAAGAACCCAGACAGACTAACCTGGTTAACAAATGTAAAAAATAAATAAATAAATGTTATGAGAAACAGACCAAACATATGAAGCAAAAATCTGGACATTCTGTGAAAATCTGACAGTTGAAAGGTATGGTTAAGGGTAGTGAACTGTCTTATATAACAGGGAGATGGACACTTGAGATAACCTAATCAGTCAATATATTTTGAAATCCATCCATCCACAGCCCCCTTTTCCCCTTTTTCCCATTTTTGAGAATAGGATTGAGTTGTCACATAACAGTGACAATCAGTTATTTATTTATTTATTTAGTCGTCTTCATTTACTGGGGAAAGTCCAACTAATACCCATTTTCAGCGGAGGCCCAGGGAAAAAAAGCTCCATTTGCTACCATTGCATTTTACTAAGTTTCAGTTAAACACAGAGTAGTTACATTTCTATTTACATTTATACACAAACTGTTGTTACATTTATACATTCTAAGATTTCACAGAGGTGGAAGTTATTAAATAGAAAGCCCATGTGCAACTTAGTGGACTGTACAGGCAACAGTTATGCTTCGTCATTTCAGTGAGATGCTCAGTGTATTATTTTTAAAGAGAGTATCATACAGTTTAGAGCCAATGTTCATACTGTTGGATGGCTAGCCCTGCTGTGGTTGTTTTTTTCATACCACAAATATATACACACACACACACACACACACACACACACACACACACACACACACACACATATAGGCCTTTGACACCATCTCACACACCCTACTTATATCCCAACTCTCCACCCTAGACCTCTCTCCCACCAACATCGCCTGGTTTTCCAGCTACTAGTTCAACCACCAACAAGCTGTCCAATGGAAAACTTCAACCTCCCCCTTCCTTCCCACATCCACAGGTGTCCCACAAGGTACTGTTCTTGGCTGTCTTCTCTTCAACCTATTCATTAACAACTTTCACCAATCCATCCCAGACTCATCTATCATCCAATAAGCAGATGACTCAACAATCATCTGCTCAGCCTTCTCCCCCTCCAAGCTCCTAGCAAAAACCCAACTAGCCTTCTCCAAAACAGAAACCTGGATGCACTCTAACCATTTGGCACTAAATGCAAATAAAACCAAACTAATGTTTTTTTCCCCTACCAAAAACTCCATTGACAAATCCACATTCACCATATAGAGCCAAAACAACACCCTCCTTGAAACTGTTCCCAGTACCAAGCTTTTTTGCATCATTATTGATGAAGAACTAAAATTTGACACCCACATCCGCTCCGCAATCAAGAAAACCCACCAAAAGTTAGGTCCCCTCTACAGGCAAAACCACTTCCTAAGCCTCTATACCCGTCAAACTCTTGCATCCACATTCCTACTCCCCTCCCTTATGTATGGTGCTCCTTTTTTCACCAATCTCCATCTTGGCCTTCGGCCCAAACTTGAATCCTGCTACCACAAGATCTCCAAATTTGCAACCAATTCAAAAAACTCATCCCACCACTGCCACTCCCTCCTCATCCTCAGCTGGCTTGAACTACCCAACTACCTCAGTTACCTACAACTCACCATTGCCCACAGCCTCATCTTTAAACCTGCCAACTGCCCAGCTCTCGCTACTTCCTTAAAACCTTACATTCCCAACCACTCAGTCCGATCCAAAAACCAAAATCTCCTTCAGGTCCACAAACCTGCACAACCTCCTGGCCATCTACTGCTGTCCCACTCCTTAGCTAAACAGTGGAACTCGATCCCCACACACCTACACAACCTACCTAACCATACAAATTTCACATCTCAGCTACTCTCTCATCTTTCTTCCAAATGAGAATGCTCTTGCCGCGCTCCATCTTAAACCCCTTCCCACCCCATTCCACCTTGCACTGACTCATCCAACTACCTCTACTATTACTTCATCACACCCAAAACAATCCCTCCCTACCAAAAACTAATTTTCTCTCTAATATCTATTGTACTATACTCTCCAACCTCAAATATACTATTACCCTCTCCATGCATAATACTTTCCTAACTTACTAATGGCTAGTAGCTATATATTTTGAAATGCTAAACATACGATTGAGTTTATAACAAAAATATTCACTTTATGTAAATGTTGAAATTTCTGTATTGAATTATGTCTTTTCATTTTTGTAATATTGTGACAAGCCAATTGCAAATATAGGTTCATAGGTTCATAGGTTGGTACTAGGCTATCGGCTCTAGGGTCTATACAAGCCTAGCCATAACAATTCCTGGCTATTTCTTCCCACAGTATTTACTTCCCTGGACCCCTGTCTAGCAGGGTGACTGACATGATCCCCGGGGTGAATTTCCTATCTCACATCCAATCAACAAGGTTCCTTTTGATAGGGCCAAAGAGGTGCTTTGCTTGGCATGTATGGGCAGTCTATTCCAGAGTCTGGGGAGTCTCTGGGTCAGGAACCTATCCCTCCAGCATGTTTTGTTCATTGTTATGACAAGGTTTAGATCCCTGGAGCATGTGTCTCTGAGGGATTGGGATTTCTTTAAGTGTAGCATGTCCAATAGCTCTGGGTTTGACAGGGCCTTGTATGTTAAGCAGAGATCACCTATGAGTAGATGATATGCGACAGAGTATAGGTGGAGTTTTTTTTAGATGGTCAACATAGGGCATCTGCTTTAGGCATGTGATTCTTTTAGTGAGGTATTTCTGTGGCCTTTCCAGTTGTTGCAGATGTCTTGAGAGGTACATACCAAATGGGGAGTTGTATTCTATAATGGGTCTAATGAGGGATGATGAGTACAGTGGGACAATGACCTCCTTTTTTTCTGGATGAAAAGTCCTTAGTGATGAGGTGTGCCACATAGAAGGATTTCCTGACTGTTGTGATGTGGTTATCGAAGGTGAGACCACTGTCCACCTGCTTCCCTAAGTCTCTTATCACACTTTCGCTGATTAGTGTACTGCCACCTATGTGGTAATTCACGGGTACATGTTTTCTCCCAAAGGGGATAACTATACATTTCTTGGCATTGAGCTTGAGCCCATGACTCTGGCACCAAGCATCAGTTTCTGTAAGGCCCTTTTGTAGAATATCCACATCAATTGGGGATTCATTAATGGCTCCCAGTTTGCAGTCAACTGTGAACTTTGTTAGCCAGAGTCCCTTAGTGTTGGCCTGTACTTCAGAGAAGTAGATGCCAAACAAGAGCGGTCCCAGGACTGAACCCTGAGGTACTCCACTTGTCACTTGTCTGGAGCTGGATTTGGAGTCAGCTACTTTTACAGTGTGGGTTCTGTCAGTAAGCCAGTTGGCAACATATCGAGTGATGTAGGGATTAATGCCCAACTTAGTATGTTTATCTATGATTCCAGAGTGGGGGATGGTGTCGAAGGCCTTGGGGAGGTCCAGATAGGCTGTGTGGACCACCTTGTCCACGGCTCTGGAGACTGATTTGAAGAAGTCAATTAGGTTCAGGAGAAAAGATCGGCCCTTCACGAGCCCAAACTACGTGTGGTCCAATGCTTGAAGGTTGTCAATGTCTTTGTTAATAAGTTCCATGATAATACATTCCATGGCTTTGCAGATCAGGCTCATCAGACTGATGGGGCAGTAGTTCCCAGGATCCAAGGTGGATCCCCCCTTGTGGAGTGGGATAACTGTAGCTGTGCACCACTCAGTGGGCACGAAGCCTGAGGTGAGGTTATGATTAAATATGACACTTAGGTGAGGTACCAGTTCATTTTGTAGTTCATGTAGTACACAGCCTGGGATGTTGTCTGGTGCCATGGAAGCTGTATTCTTAGCTTTAGAGAGTTCGTTTTTTACCTGTGTGGCCATTATTACCAGAATTTGGCAATCTTTCAGTAATGAGATGGGCCCTTTAGAGGGGAGAGGGGGGTGAAGTTTGCACTGAATCGATCTGCCAGGATATTGGCAATATCCTTGGGATCAGTATATTTAATGTCATTCTGTTGTAGCTCAGAGCAGATCTGAGCATTGCCATTTAGATTCTTAACATAACTATAGAATGCCTTATGGTTGTCTTTGGAATCTTTGGCAATTTTATTTTCATAACTAGCTTTGGAGGATTTTATGAGAGATCTCAGCTTCTTACTGAGGCTGGTAAGGGAGTTTTTTGCATCCTGGGATTTTCCTCTTTTCTGCAACAGTTTCTTCCTTTTGTTGTAAAGTTTGTTTATGGCAAGGGACCACCAGATTGGCTTCCTTTTTTTGGAGGAGAGCATCTTGGTTCTATTTGGGATGGTATGATTTATGCATGAGTGGATGTGCTCGTACAGTGCCTTAGTGTAAGGATTCAGCAGTCGAATGTTCAGTTCCCGTCAGCATAGGTGTCATGAAGTTTGTCACTTCTGACTTGAGTAGCATTAAATAGAAAAAGAGACCTTAGCCAAACCACCACAGCTGAATAAAGTATTATGCACGACCACTTAATGATGCATAAAAAACACACTTTATTAGAGAGCTCCACAAAGTAAGCTCTTTCATGATCTCAATAATCGCTTCATCAGACTACATTCAAACAAAAATGCACTCACTTATAAATACATTTCAATCAACAATCAATCAATCATACAATATGACAATAAATGATTAAACAAGAATAGAAACACTGTACAAACTTTATAAGGACTATAAAAAACTTATAAAAACTACAAAAAAAATTAAAAGTGTATGTTAATGTTTCAAGATCCTTGCTTTAAGGAAAGGCTTAAGCAAAACCGCTTCATTAATACCAGGTGATCTATGTGCATTCAACCTAAGAATCCACCTTTGTTCTGCTACTTCAGTGCGATTCTTAATATCACCCCCTCTCATGCCTTCATGCAAGATCTCCAGGACAAAGAATTTAAAGGAATGTGAGCTACCTTTATCCTCTATGTGTTTAAATAAAGCACTTACTACCTTTTGGTTAACAATATCTCTGCAATGCTCTTGTATGCATTCTTTGAGCATACGATTTGTTTTCCCCACGTAATAAGCATTGCAGGATATGCAGAACACAAAATATACTATATGTCTAGTTTTACAATCAGCATAATGTGCCACTTCTATCTCAAAATGTGGATCTGAATGGGTGTATTTAATATAGGAATGTACATATCTGCAGGCCATGCAATTCCTACACATATATGTACCCTTCCTCTGTGAAGTATTGCCTTGTACATTTTGTCTTTCCCTATAGCATAGCTGATGTTTAAGGCTCTTTTTATTCTTAAAAGCAAAATTAGGGGTATCATCCAACAACCCATCAAGATCTTCTATAGTTTTCAAAATATTCCAATTGCGTCTAAAAACCTCACAAAAGGTACCAATATCACCACTGTATATAATTGGAAATCTGAGTTTATCTTAATCTCTATTGTGCTCCTGAGCTGTATGGCCTATTCTCTCAGAGAAAAACACGGTCTACCTCTTGAGGTTCTCTCAGCCATTAGTTCTAATACATATTTATCAAACATCTTTTTAGAATAACCTCTTTGCATAAAGTCATTCCCTAAGTTAGCAAGGGCTATCTGAAGTTGGGCCTCATCATTGTGGGGTCTCATTAACCTGAGGATTTGTCCTTTCACCACATTGTTGCCTACAAATCTGGGATGCATACTGTCTCTGTGTAAAAGTGCATTTCTTCTACTGGGTTTTCTATACAAACTTGTCTGAATGCCCAACATTTCAGATTTCTTAAGTTTAACATCTAGGAAATCTATTTCCTCGGATGATACTTTACTAGAAAACTTGAAGAAAGAAATAGTACCATATAAAAATTCAATGAATGCATTTAGCTCATATGTACCTGTCCACAGAAAAAACATATAGGCCACAAATCGAGTATACCATTTCAGATGTTTTTTTAAAAACTTCATTAACTAAGAATGAGTTATATTCCCATTCAACAAGGGCCAAGTTGGCGTAGCTGTTGGCACAAGGAGTGCCCATCGCTACGCCAATCTTCTGTAAATATAGATCATCCCTAAAACAAAAAACATTATTCCCTAAGATAATTTCTAGAAGTGAACACAGCAGATTAATTTTATCATCAGAGTAGAAACGCTTAGCATGCAATAAATGTCTAACATTCTCAACCCCCCAGGTATTGGGGATAATCATAAATAATGATGTAATGCCCATAGTTACGAACAAATAATGTCCTGTAACTTTCTTAATTCCATCATAAAGTTTTTCTAAGAACATATTAGTATCCTTGAGTACACTATTGCACATCTCAAGGACTGGATATAAACACTTTTCAACATAAATGGACAGGGGCTCAGTTATCCAGCCTCCGCTAGAAACAATAGGTCTCATCGGAGGGGTACTCAAGATTTTATGCAATTTTGGTAGCCCATAGATAGTCGGGAACAATGGTGTATCCACAGTAAAATACTTAGAAAGTTCTTCAGATATTCTCCCTTCAACCAGTAGGTCAAAGATCATAATAGACACTCTATCTATAATGGCTTTGGCTTGTAATGAAGTGATCTTATGATAGGTACAATTGTCATTCAGTAACAAGGACATCTGTGAGAAATATAGATCTTTATTGAGCACCACTACCCCTCCGCCTTTGTCAGCAGGTTTTATCTCAATAGAATGTAAACATTTCAATTCATAAAAAGCACTATTTTCAGCTTTATTCAGATTATAATAATTACATTAAGTCCCCTCTCCAAAAATGTGTCTAATTTCGTGTTCACATACTGAAACAAAAGTATCAACCACTGGATGCATTTTCGGAATGAAAGTGCTAGGTTTACCAAATGTAGAACGAACATTATCAGTGTTTTAGATAGTTTTTAGAGTGATGGTCCTAGCAAACAGTCTCAACTCCTGTAGAATGTTTGCCAGGTCAGTCCTCTGGGTCGGGATGAATGACAACACTTTACCTAAAACAGAAATCTGTGTTTCAGTCAATGAAATGTCAGATATATTTAAGACCAAACCTTTGAGACCTGGCTCCGAGTTAATTTCTGCTGCTGCATCAGAGCAGCCTGTCTGTTCAGACCGTTGCCTTTCCGTCCTCGACTCCACGATCTTTCCTTGATGGGCAGCGGTTCCTGCAGCTGAAAAGGTATAGGTGGCATCTCACTCTGTCATCTCCCCTCTACCAAAAAAGATCTGTAGGCAGTTTCCTGATTAGCATTAGCAACGCTATTGCCCTTAGCCGAATTCTCTGTCTGTGAACTATTCTGAGCGTTTTGCACAGATGTAGATGTCTGTGTCATTTCAACCAACCTTGCTTGCACATTAACTTCTTCTTCTTCCACCTCTGTAACTGCTGTTGGTAATTGCATTGCACATGGTTCGGTTAATCGCTCTCTGTTATTCTGGGTTGGTCTAGGCCAAGCAAAGACCCTCCCACTCTGGAAATTGTTCATATCTCTTTGAAGTTTTTTCAGTTTCCCATTCTGAAGACGTTTATCGTAACCGGATATTTGTTCGTGTAAAGTATCAATCTTGTCAAGAATAATGTCATTAGAGAAAGTATTCACTAAGCCCATATGTGACTTTTTTAGATCTTCCATCAATTCTTGTTCTTGTGGCAAGACAAAATTAATCAACAAATTCAAATAGTCGTAACTTAGCTGTAGATTCATTTGTTGCTACTTTATAAGAAGGTCAGGGTATAAATCTCCATATGTGGGCATTGTTAAGACACGTAAGCCCCTGGTTACAATCTTGTATCGCAATGCAGCTTCAAAGTAAAACCTCTGCCACTGCAGACGTTTAAACTTATATAATTTGTTCTCATATTTTCTGAGCTGTTCTCCAAAGACAACCACAGGGCATTCTATAGCTATGTCAGGAATCTAAATGGCAATGCTCAGATCTGCTCTGAGCTACAACAGAATGGCATTAAATTAATCCCAAGGACATTGCCAATATACTGGCAGATCAATTCAGTGCCAACTTCACCCCCCTCACACCCCCTAAAGGCCCATCTCAATACCAAAAGATTGCCAAATACCAGTAATCATGACCACACAGGTAAAATCCATACTTTCCAAACCTAAAAGAACAGCATCCATGGGACCAGAGGACATCCTGGGCTGTGTATTACAGGAGCTACAAAATGAGCTGGCACCTCACCTAAGTGTTATGTTTAATGATAACCTCACCTCACCTGAGACTTCGTACCCACTGAGTGGTGCACAGATACTATCATCCCACTCCACAAGGGGGGATCCACTGTGGATCCTGGGAACTACCATCCCATCAGTCTGACGAGCTTGATCTGCAAGGCTATGGAACGTATTATCATGGAACTTATAAACAAAGACATTGGCAACCTTTAAATACTAGACCCCACCCAGTTTGGGTTCATGAAGGGCTGAAGTGTCTCCTGAACCTGACTGACTTCTTTGAATCAGTCTCCAGAGCGGTGGATGAGGGTAAGGTGGTCCATACAGCATATCTAGACCTTGCCAAGGCCTTTGAGACCATCCCCCACTCTGGAATCATAGATAAACTTACAAAGTTGGGCATTAATCCCTACATCACACGATGAGTTGCCAAATGGCTTACTGACAAAACCCACACTGTAAAAGTAGCGGACTCCAAATCCAGCTCCAGACAAGTGACAAGTGGAGTGCCTCAGGGTTCGGTTCTGGGACTGCTCTTGTTTGGCATCTACTTCTCCAAGGTACAAGCCAACACTAAGGTTCTCTGGCTGACTAAGTTTGCAGATGACTGCAAGCTGGGAGCCATTATTGAATCCCCAAATGATGTGGATATTCTACAAAAGGGCCTTACAGAAACAGATGCTTGGTGCCAGAGCCATGGACTCAAGCTTAATGCCAAGAAATATATATTTATCCCTTTTGGGAAAAACTATGTACCCGTGAATTACCACATAGGTGGCAGTACACTAAACACTGAAAGTGTGATAAGAGACTTAGGGACACAGGTGGACAGTGGTCTCATCTTCGATAAACACATCGCCACAACAGTCAGAAAAATCCTATGTGGCTCACCTTATCACTAAGGGCTTTTCATCCAGAAAAAAAGAGGTCATTGTCCCACTGTACTCATCCCTCATTAGACCCATCATTGAGTACAACACCCTGTTTGGTATGTACCTCACAAGACATCTGCAGCAACTGGAAAGGCCACAGAAGTATCTCACTAAGAGAATCACAGGTTTAAAGCAGATACCCTATGCTGACCTACTAAAAAAAACTCCAGCTATACTCTGTCGCATATCATCTACTTAGAGGTGATCTCTGCTTAACATACAAGGCCATGTCAAACCCAGAGCTGTTGGACATGCTACACTTAAAGAAATCCCAATCCCTCAGAGCCACACACTCCAGGGACCTAAACCTTGTCATCACAACGAACAAGACATGCTGGAGAGATAGGTTCCTGACCTAGAAACTGCCCATGCTCTGGAATAGACTGCCCATATATGCCAAGCAGAGCGCCTTCTTGGCCCGCTTCAAAAGGAACCTCGACAAGTGGATGGGAGACAGGAAATTTACCCCAGTGATCACATCAACTGCTCTGCTAGACAGGGGTCAAGGGAAATAATATTTTGATAGAAAAACCAGAGAATTATTATGGCTAGGCTTGTATAGGCTCTGGGGCCAATAGCCTAGTACTAACCTATGAACCTATGAACATATATATATATATATATTCACATATATAGATGGGTCTACTTCATTTTGTTGAAAACTCATTTCATTGAAACTCAAATGACTGGGACCAATTCACTGAAAGCTCATTTTGCTAAAACTCATTTCATTGAAAGTTATAGATGGCCTTTTCCCCACTGTAGTGTGATCCTGGAGTTAGTATATATAGTAAGGGGGGTGTGGGGGTGCTTGGGGCAAAGCCCCACACACAGTTTGGTTACATGTTGTCTTCTGGAAACAGTTATTCATTGCACTTGTAAGTATCAATCTGTATGCTTTAAAACATTTACAATATGTGGGGGTTATGCCCCCCAATGTGGGGGGCTGTGCCCCCCCACACCCCTTATTTTATATACTAACTCCAGGATAGCACTACAGTGGGGAAAAGGTCATATATAGCTTTCAACTAAATGAGTTTCAGTGATATAAGTTTTCAGTGAACTGAGCTTTCAGTGAATTGGTCCCAGTCATTTCAGTTTCAATGAAATGAGTTTTCAACAAAATGAAGCAGACCCATATATATATATATATATATATATATATATATATATATATATACACACACACACACACACACACACACACACACACACACACACACACACACACACACACACACATTCTTACCTATGGCCAATTTAGTGTGTCCAATCCATTTACCACAACTTTGGAATGTGGTAGGAAACCAGAACACCCAGAAAACATGCACATACAGGGAGGACATGCACACTTCACACATAAGGTATCTCAACTGAGAACTGAACTAGAAAACATGTGGTTGTGAGCAGAACATGCTGCCCCCTACACCAAAGGGAATATTCAGAGAAAACCCAAACACAGTCCCACTCAAAATGCAAACTATAACAGAGACAGCAACTGGAAGTCAGGACTGACTCCAGTGCCTGGAGATGTGAAACAGACATTTTAACCTCAGACTCACCATGTTGTCTAATAAGGGGGCATTGCCACAAAACAATGTACATCTTAGGTGCTCATGCTATTAGCTCTACATTTTATACTTTGAACACAAGTGCTTGTGTGCTTGTGGACACATTTACTTTGCACATGAGTAGTTCTAGGAATAGAGAAGCTCTGATGTGATTTTCGTGTTTTGAGCTAAATATCTTACAGTCACAACATTGCTGACTTCAAAGTTTCTAGACACAAAAGAAAGTCTGATACACAGCAACATAGCTAAAAAAAGAAAGCTGCTGTTTGCTGATATAAAAGTGTTTTTTAGATACAGACTCACTGGTTGGTAACCTGTCCTGAAGAATGTAAGTACCCCCTGTGCATTTCAAGGACAACTCAGTCATCATGCTTTGCAGATATTAAAATTCTACAAAGCACTACTAAAGCCAATAATTCATCAGTGGGGGGGCTCACTGTACTCCTATTACATGTCCAAGCTCTGCAACACCATCACTAAACAAGTAAAAATGACTAACAATCTCCCAAATTATGAAATGAAGCCTAAACGATTCCTTACTCAGTCCTGCTCATGTTCGTTACCAGGTTCAAACCTCTAGTGAATGCATAGCCTTCTTATTGCTCATCTCTAACTTTTTGCCCTCCTCCACTTGAATCATTACACCCCTAACAATTTCCTTCCTGCATGTGAATTAATACACCTCTTTTTCATCATTCTCTTTCGGCTTTTCCCGTTAGGGGTCACCACAGCGGATCATCTCTTTCCATTTCATCCTATCCTCTGCATCTTGCTCTGTCACACCAACCGCCTGCATGTCCTCTCTCACCACGTCCATAAACCTCATCTTAGGCCTTCACCTCTTTTTACCCCCCCCCCTTAAACAACACTTCTCATCTTATCTTTTTCTTACTGCCCCATCCCCTGCTCTACCCTCTCATGCATCCCCTCTGTACCTAAGTTATAATTCCTCTAGATACACCAGCTTTAAACAGGCGGCCTAAATAGAAACAATCCCATGCCATGTTCTCTCAGTTATATGGTATTACCACTATCCTCCCATATAACACTAACATCTTCCATCCCCTCCTACATTATTTTATAACACTTCAATATATCTCTCAAACTCTTTACAAACCTGTGCAGTACTAAAATCCGCTTCCTACAAAATTTTATATCTAACTTCATTACATATCTTGAACTCCTTGCAAACCTTTCTTTACCGAAATGAAAGAATACTTAACTTCTTTACAATAATGGTTATGTCAGTAATGTTTTCCTTCTGCAGTAACAATCCATTTATTTCTGCAAGATTTTCAGATGGAACAACTGTATAGACTTATAACTGTTGATGTAAATATTTTACTGTATATACCTGTCTTGTAATTAGGTTTATTGTTTCATGAGAAATGTAACTGCTGTTTTTCTGAGCACTGTCTGAAATTCAGTTGTTACTATAAATGCATTGTGGTGAAGTTCCCTGGGCTGGGCCTCCTCTGAAAATGGGGTCTGCCCAACTGGATTTTCCCAGCAAATAAATGTGTTGCCTTATCAACATAAGTCTGTTTAAAAGTAGCTGATAGGAACACAGGTGTTTACCCTAGATCTTCTTTCCCCTTGTTTATTTAAAAGTAACAAGTTTACACTTTGCACTTGAAATTCTAACAGGTTCCACCAAAGTGCTGTGTGTGTGTGCATGGCTACTGCTGCTGTGTGTGCATCCAGCTTTAACCAAGCTGGTGGCAACCAGGCATTCTGTGGTAGGTGTATACACAAGCTACATAAAACATGTGATAAAACATGTAAAACCAGCTACAGAGAGGGCAAACACATGTCCGCCTATCTTGTCTTTATCCTTCAAAACAGGATTTAATACCTCTCAACTGTACAGATTTGTGCAGAATGTCCAGATTTTAGCCTCATATGTTGGTCCGTTTTTCATAAAATTGTGGTTTTCTGGCATATAGAACATTAAAAATTGAAGTTTGAAAATAATGTCAGACATTTGAGTGTTAGACTTTATATCCTTCAGAACATTCATGCTAACACAAAACTTGTTATTCCATCAACTAAGTTTGTTAGAGCAATGTTTAAAAATTGTCCCTATTTTTTGGCCTTTGTCCCACTTTTATTTATGGGTTTGTGCAGATTTCTTACTCTTAACAGGTTGAGAGGTTATGAAGATAACTGGTTTGAAAATACTCACAAAGAATAACAGGTGCAAAGAAAAGTGTGAAATATGATAAAAGAAGCGGAAGCAATAACATTAAAGTGTTACAAAGCCGCATGTAAAACAGCAGCATATAACTAATAAATTACAAACAAGCCTGCCAACAAATAGGGTGCTGACAATAAATCTAAATACTCTTGTACAGTGCAAGGCAAGTTTGCTGGCCGTCGAAGATCGAAGGTGTAAACTTATATTCTTATAATATGCTAAACTTTTTTTCTATTTTTTTTTACCGTTTAAATGCATTGTGGTCTTAAACGGGTGTATCCAGAGTTTTACATGTTGTATCCAAACCTTATATTGCTGCCCCGAATACCCACCGATCATTTTAGAAATGTACTCAACCCTCAAAATGCTACCCTCAAATTTATAAGAAGAGTGACAATATTTTCACCTGTTAGCAGTTATATCCATAAAAAGCTAGTTTTAGAGGTGTATTTCTTTTGCACAAGAATTCTTTGTAAACCTCTATAGTGCAAATACTCATTTACACAGTTCTAAACATTCTGCGCTTTTTGAGTAGCGACCTTGCCAAGAGATGCTCAGAAAAAAAGTACCCTTTTGAGTACACTGAGTATGCCTAGCTACACCCTTGCGTGATCGTGCAGAAAGTTGATTGACAAATGTTATTCACATCAGGGGGTTCTGTATTTAAAAATGAGTGAATAAATATTCAATACCACTGACACAACCCTGCCTTTGAAAACCACCGCCTGAAGGCACTTGTAACTGTTTTTCTGGACCAATCTGAATAAACCGTGCGTTAGGAAGCCATCATCTCTGACGGTGGGGGCTGCCCTTCCCAGCCCTGGGGGGAGGAGTCGGGAGTCGCACCAAGCAGTGTGCAGAGCGCCGGGACCTGCTGCATTAAATCTGCCCTCATTGTACCATTGTATCCATAGCAGCGAGCCAGCTAGGGGAGCAACAACACCTTAAGGCGGGGGCAGGAGGGAGGTTACCCGCGCAGGACGTGAAACAAGAGTTACAAAAAGAAAAAAGTAATTTTATTGTTGCCGTCGGGAAAAGGGCAGAAAGTTTGGCCACAATCTAGGGCATCTGCAAGCAAAGTCACTATCTCATCTGACTTCAGGTTACTGTATCTTCTCTTAGGCTAATCTAACCAGCCCTTTCGGGCGGTACATGGGACTTTTAGGAAGAATGGAGGCGCACACCAAACTTCTCCGCATTATAACCTTACTGCTGGTGCTTTCTTGCGTGGGCAGTGAGTCCTCGGTTACCGACTCATTCACTGGTAAGTAACTGTCCAGACCTCCTTTTAATATGCGTGTTTATAGCACACACATACACTGAAGTCAAGTTGGGGTAACCCACCCCAACACAGGGAACAGCCTTTGCCTCCCCAAAACACACTTAACATTTTAAAGTGGGGGGCAGTGACATGAAGTGATGTGTACAATGGTTTGACATCCAGGTGTTCGTTAGGATAACGGACTTTGCTGTGTTTCTACATTTGAACGTAGCTGACACAATGTAGCACTTTCCTACACCTTTTACAAAACTTACTGAACAACGAATCATCTGACATTAGTCACTTGGATACATTGTTTTGGTTTACATAATTTAGAACTACTGGCAAAGCAGTTCAGGACTGCATCTGTTTCAATGCGTGATATAAAAATCTTGTTATCCTCAGTAATATTTTACTACATCAGAAATTAGCTGCTGACAGTGCATCCATGTGAGATAATTAGGCAGCACAGTAGTTCCTCTGAAACCTGTGTTAACCTTCTGAAACATAAAACTGCTTTCCTATTGTTCATTTGGCAGCAGATATTTATGAGTAGTACTGCAGTGAAAGCTGTCAGCAAAAGCACCGAAGTTTGGACAACTTTAATTATTTGATTAGATTCTTGGAGCATTACTTTTTGGTGTAGTAAATAAAACTCATTTACGGAAATTCTGTGTGCCTGCTTTACTAAATGTTAATATGAATACTATCAGTACATACTGGCTATATATAGAGTTAGCAGTAGATGGTTTACATGTATAATGCAGTTTTTGAACATCTGGTCCAAGCTTTCAGATGGTACAGCTGTATGGAGTAACATTTAAACAGTGCAGCTGTTATCTAGGACTGATTGTCACTGGGCTCTTGTAGGAGGAGGCAACTGCATGGAATTTTATAAAAAGTTTAAAAAGAGACAACACCCTAGGTTATTTGGAAGGGGAGAAATTTGATGGTTTCTGTTATGTAAAAATGCATCGATAGTGACAGATAAGAGGAGTGCTGAAGCTAAATTTGCTGTACATAAGTTAAGTACTACAAAATGTGGCATAGAAGGATGAGCTGTATCTGAGGAGAGATTATCCTGAATTTTAGTTTTTTACTTCTGTTCACAAGCCTACATTCTTACTGTTACAGATGTGTGCTTTTGATGGAGTAATTGTAAAGTATTATTAATGGTATTGTATAGAATTACTAATAAGATGACCAGTTCTAAAAATATAGTTAAAGTGAATGATTTGTTTGTGAAGCATTTAATTAACCAGTTATCTTTATCTATTTAATAGTTTGAAAATGCTTTCAATTCACAAGTACTATCATTTACAGCTATTGTGCAATGTGTAGTAAAAAAAACTATCGTCTTAGAGGGCACAGAGTCCAATAATTTTGGAAGCGCCTTGCCTTCGTCACAGCTGACATCTCTTTAATTGAAAATCTTAATCCTTTAACTGACTGGCTGGTTCTTTCATTGGTGACAGTACATATTGGAATGAAACTTGTTTTTAGAAATGTGATTCATAGTGGTATGCACATAGATCTTGGTACTTTTGTTGTTGGTGTGACTATCGTAGGTAAGGGAATTTTCAGACTAACTCACCCACACAGTCAACAAAGGTAAATAAGCTTCATTCCCTTTATCTGCCATGTTTTATTTTAAATGCTCCACTACACTGTATTGGTGGAGCAAGGAAGTGGTGGATCCCATGCACCTGAACCTGGTTATTCATTGCTATAAAACCCCTATACGCATATGTCAGTGCATACAGTGTATCTAAACTGGCATACATATATGTTTGAGTCCATTTTGGCAACAGTCTGTACTCCTGTTTTGGGCCTAGTGTTATACTGCTTTTGTATACAGTCTGTCAAATATCTCCACTACTCTCTCTGCCAAAACCGTCCTTGGGCCATTTGACTATGTGGTTAATAAAGCGTGTATGCATATGGGATGGCATTGTCTTTGACCAAGACTTTTGAAGTGAGCCTATATTTCAATTCTTCCTGTTTAAACGCTTGAAATGAATAAAGTACTGCCTGCTGTACTTGATACTGAGGGATAGAGAGGAGTCTGATAATACAGTGGGTGAAAATACCTTTTACATCGTTTAGTAGTTTTCAATAAGAAGTAGAGATTAGGAAAGTATCTGTGGCAGCCACCTTTATATAAACCTAGCTTGGACCCTAGTTAGGAAAGTATCTGTGGCAGCCACCTTTATATAAACCTAGCTTGGACCCTAGTTAGGAAAGTATCTGTGGCAGCCACCTTTATATAAACCTAGCTTGGACCCTAGTTAGGAAAGTATCTGTGGCAGCCACCTTTATATAAACCTAGCTTGGACCCTAGTTAGGAAAGTATCTGTGGCAGCCACCTTTATATAAACCTAGCTTGGACCCTAGTTAGGAAAGTATCTGTGGCAGCCACCTTTATATAAACCTAGCTTGGACCCTAGTTAGGAAAGTATCTGTGGCAGCCACCTTTATATAAACCTAGCTTGGACCCTAGTTAGGAAAGTATCTGTGGCAGCCACCTTTATATAAACCTAGCTTGGACCCTAGTTAGGAAAGTATCTGTGGCAGCCACCTTTATATAAACCTAGCTTGGACCCTAGTTAGGAAAGTATCTGTGGCAGCCACCTTTATATAAACCTAGCTTGGACCCTAGTTAGGAAAGTATCTGTGGCAGCCACCTTTATATAAACCTAGCTTGGACCCTAGTTAGGAAAGTATCTGTGGCAGCCACCTTTATATAAACCTAGCTTGGACCCTAGTTAGGAAAGTATCTGTGGCAGCCACCTTTATATAAACCTAGCTTGGACCCTAGTTAGGAAAGTATCTGTGGCAGCCACCTTTATATAAACCTAGCTTGGACCCTAGTTAGGAAAGTATCTGTGGCAGCCACCTTTATATAAACCTAGCTTGGACCCTAGTTAGGAAAGTATCTGTGGCAGCCACCTTTATATAAACCTAGCTTGGACCCTAGTTAGGAAAGTATCTGTGGCAGCCACCTTTATATAAACCTAGCTTGGACCCTAGTTAGGAAAGTATCTGTGGCAGCCACCTTTATATAAACCTAGCTTGGACCCTAGTTAGGAAAGTATCTGTGGCAGCCACCTTTATATAAACCTAGCTTGGACCCTAGTTAGGAAAGTATCTGTGGCAGCCACCTTTATATAAACCTAGCTTGGACCCTAGTTAGGAAAGTATCTGTGGCAGCCACCTTTATATAAACCTAGCTTGGACCCTAGTTAGGAAAGTATCTGTGGCAGCCACCTTTATATAAACCTAGCTTGGACCCTAGTTAGGAAAGTATCTGTGGCAGCCACCTTTATATAAACCTAGCTTGGACCCTAGTTAGGAAAGTATCTGTGGCAGCCACCTTTATATAAACCTAGCTTGGACCCTAGTTAGGAAAGTATCTGTGGCAGCCACCTTTATATAAACCTAGCTTGGACCCTAGTTAGGAAAGTATCTGTGGCAGCCACCTTTATATAAACCTAGCTTGGACCCTAGTTAGGAAAGTATCTGTGGCAGCCACCTTTATATAAACCTAGCTTGGACCCTAGTTAGGAAAGTATCTGTGGCAGCCACCTTTATATAAACCTAGCTTGGACCCTAGTTAGGAAAGTATCTGTGGCAGCCACCTTTATATAAACCTAGCTTGGACCCTAGTTAGGAAAGTATCTGTGGCAGCCACCTTTATATAAACCTAGCTTGGACCCTAGTTAGGAAAGTATCTGTGGCAGCCACCTTTATATAAACCTAGCTTGGACCCTAGTTAGGAAAGTATCTGTGGCAGCCACCTTTATATAAACCTAGCTTGGACCCTAGTTAGGAAAGTATCTGTGGCAGCCACCTTTATATAAACCTAGCTTGGACCCTAGTTAGGAAAGTATCTGTGGCAGCCACCTTTATATAAACCTAGCTTGGACCCTAGTTAGGAAAGTATCTGTGGCAGCCACCTTTATATAAACCTAGCTTGGACCCTAGTTAGGAAAGTATCTGTGGCAGCCACCTTTATATAAACCTAGCTTGGACCCTAGTTAGGAAAGTATCTGTGGCAGCCACCTTTATATAAACCTAGCTTGGACCCTAGTTAGGAAAGTATCTGTGGCAGCCACCTTTATATAAACCTAGCTTGGACCCTAGTTAGGAAAGTATCTGTGGCAGCCACCTTTATATAAATCTAGCTTGGACCCTAGTCAGGATATGTCTGTTAATTTCCACCATGTGGATACAGGTAGAGAAGAAAAGCATGGATATGAGTCGTACCTAAGAATCTGTAGGCTTTTGACATGTTATAAAGGGGCTGTGTCCGCGAGTAAAACTGGGATAGTGGCATGTAAAAGTGGCACTTCCGTTAGCCGCCAGAGAACATTGCCTTAATCTTTTGGTGGTAGATTTGAGATGTGATATGAGAACAGGGTCTGAAGAACTTGGAGATCCTTTGAGATTTATAGGTTTATAGGTAGGTACTAGGCTATTGGCACTAGGGCCTATATAAACCTAGCCAAAAAGGTACCCTGGCTTTTGCCACCCAAGAAAATTATTTTCCTGTGCCCCTGTCAAGCAGAACCACAGAAGTGATCCCCGGGGTGAATTTCCTATTACCCATCCAATCATCAAGATTTTTATAGGTTCATAGTTAGGTACTAGGCTATTGGCCCTAGGGCCTATACAAGCCTAGCCAAAAAAGATTGCAAGCGCATGGTTGGTTTCTGGTATTGTATCACCAAGTAAATTTTAGGATTACAGATGTAAGAGCATAACTCAAGCATGGGTCAAAATGCTCAGGGTAAAGTAATAGTATTTTCTGTAGTAATCAGTTGTGTGATTAAGTTATTTACTAACTAGTGTAATGTAATGGTCCTGTCACTGAGGTTTTGTATTCCTTTTGAGTGAGTTCCGGGGAACCTTGTATTCTTATATTCCAGAAGTAAAGTAATTATCTGCCCTGAAGTTTCACCTGTCGCATGCATTTTCTGAGGAATGAAACTGAATTCTGATTCCACAGCTAATTTGCAGAGACCAAGTGATTTAATGTATCTCTACAGATTGTCCAGCTATCTATTTTTGGCTATGGGTAGCTGTCCAGGTATCATAGGTTCATAGTCAAGTACAACGCTAGCTGCCACTGTGAGCCATTTTCAGCCTAGCTAGTTTCCATTTTTGTGCTCTTATTAACCATAATATGTATTATCAAGGGATATAAAGAAGTTAGAACATCCCTAATGGTCAGGAGAGGAAGGTAGGGTAAACATGTGTGGCATTTCATGATGCACAGTTGCAGACTATACGCAGTGTCTTCTGGGACTGAGAATGAAATGAGCCCAGGCTGGCCAGTTACACCTACTGTGGTATCTGCAGAGGGTAGTTAGCTGGGAATAAGAGCAATGCAGGGGGCAAACATGTTAATTTCACTCTTATGACTTTAGATGGATTCCTTTCAAACCTATGACTTTAGATGGATTCCTTTCAAACCTATCACTGACAAAAGTGGTTGTATGTGAGGGACTCTGTTCAGAGTGTTAGTAACTACCAGATCAGGGAAGGATTCAGTCTCTATTTGTACTGCAGTGCACTTATTTATTTTATTTTATTTTACACTTGTTTACCGGGAAGGTCCGACTGGACAGATCTGTCCATTTTCAGCTGACTTATTGAATTTGATTGAACTAATTTATTTATGAACTTATTTTCAGCGGACTTATTGAATTTGATTGAACTAATTTATTTATGAACTTATTTTATTTGAACTTGATTGGCCTTATCAGCCATTTTTCACTTAAGAGTAATGTATCTCCGGACTAATGTTAAGTTTTTTCTTCTGTTCTTATTTTAGTGTATAATGTTCTTAGTATGTTGCTGGATCAGCATTAATTTTTTTTAGTGCCTAGTTACAACAAAAAGGGCCCAAGGAAATCCTCTTACAAACATAAACTTGGTCAGTAGTCACTTGAGCATGGTGGGACAAGTTCTTGTGAATGATGCTTGATGCAAACAAGAGTAATTCATTCCCATCTTTTAGCACAATCAACATTCTAGTGCCAAATGAATATACACTACCCTTTTCTGCCATGGTAGTGTGTTTTAAATGTTTGTATGGAACAGCCATAATGTAGTAGTTGTCCACTCTTTGAGTTTATGTGCATGATTTCCACTACTGACTCGGAAGCAGATTGTGACACAACTTGTCTTGTTCTGTAGAAGGCATTAAAAAGGCTTGTGGTAACAATGGCTTCTGATTTTGTTTGTTCTTTTTACTTCATATTCTTCAGTGATTATCCCGAGTCTTGTATTTTATTACAAAAGTATTTTTGCATTGATAAGGTGATTCATGTCTAATTGCTCCCCTGTTCAAGTTAAAAAAAAACATTAGGCTCCAGGCCACTACAGGGACCCAATTTTCCCTAATAAATTTAGGGACTTAGTGGCAAAGTTTGTATATTCCCAGTGCATGTCAAAAGTATGGAATAGAAGGTTTACTATCAAAATATCACAGCAAAAAATAATTCCCATTTGGAGCATCGAAGGGAACAGTGAAAGTTCAACTGTACATTCGGTCACAATGTTGCATCTGCTGAACGAATTCAGCAGATTTGACACTGTTGCCGAACAGAGCATGTGAGCTCAGGTAAGTGAAACTCTTACACCTTGCATCACGGTATTGCAGGGGGCAAGCCTCCCTGTACCCCCCATGGGAGGCTGTGCTCCCCTACACCCCCTGCTAACTATATATTCTAACTCTGAGGTCACACTACAGTGAGGAAAAGGATGACTGTCCCAAACCACATTGTATCACGATCTGTGTTTAGTACTTCAGATTTCCTGATATGAACTTTCGAACATAGTTCTCTGGTTTTATATTTGTCTACAGCATTATGACAATTTTTTCTGCAATATTACAACATATTTTTTTCTGTCTGGTACCCATCTTATTACAGATACCTTTTTGTTTCTGCACCATTTCTACATTTACATTACTCAGACTGACCATCATGCCAAACTTAGTTCAGTACTATGTCCTTCACACTACCTAATACATCAGCATAACAATCAGCCATGTTTGTCATTTACCCTAACTGACTGAAAATTAATTTTTTCAGGAAATTTGCTCAAGGCAGGAATTTCTGGGAGGCAATATTCATGTACATTCTATTTTATTTTACAAAGAAGTCTTTTCCTGCAGATAAAATAAGAATATATGACATAAATATTGCAGAGGAGGAAGCTTTCAGTGGATGGTCCTCCCTCTTGACCCATTTTCCATGCCCTGGCCCTCACCAAGACTCACCCCCCCACACACGCACTTTTCACACCTGAAGTCCAAGCTGACTCCACATTAGATAAATGGTGGCTCAGTACAAACTTGATGGCCTTGTTTAGCTAAATGCATTTGTTTAAACTTTTTAATGCTTCATTTTGCATCTGTTGTATTCAAGTGATTAGATCGCCACATACAAAATCTGCAGTGGCGACCCCTAACGGGAACAACCAAAAGAAGGAGATGATGAAAAAGCTGGTAGGTAGGTTGAGTGAACAAGTACAAGTGAAACTGGATGTGGAAAGGAAACCATTTGTTTAATTATTTACTTCTGTTTGAGTGAGGTCCTGTATGGCAAAACCTATTTAGAGTGGAAGCCTGAGGAGAAGAAGCTCCAGGCATTCCAAAATTTAATGATCAAATACATGCTCAAGTGACTACTGACCAAGTTATGTTTATAAGAGATTTCCTTGGGCCCTTTTTGTTGTAACTAGGCAGTGAACCAGATTCACTGCTTTTGTGAAAACTATAATTTTATGTAAATTATCCTCTCTCAGTTGCTTGCTCTGTCAGCCAACAGTGGTAGGTTTCCTTTCTTTATTGGCCTGAGTTGCCTGATTGACTGAGACAACAGATCAGGTGTGTGTGTGTGGCTGAAAAGCATTACATTTCATGTTTAGTGCAAGGACTTGATTAGTAAATATATCCCTAAACAAAGTGTTGTGAGATTTTTTTTCAAGTTTAGCGCATACTATGGAAGATGTAATTGCAACGTAAAGGGAGGAACAGCAAGGACAGTGGGGAAATGTGGAACGTGTTTGTAGGGAGGAGAAACAATATGATTGAATACTTTTTATTAAGGGGTTGGAAGTCTGCTTCATTTGTAATATAAAAAGGCCACTTCTTGTTTAGTCACCTTATGGACAAGAGGTGTGTTTATCACAGTATGTCTGTTTTATTCAGAAAAGCTACTCTTTGTGTATATTTCTCAAACATTAAAATTTTTGACAAATCCAGGAATGTTAAGAATTTTACCAGTAGAAAAGTACTTTGAAGCTGTTTGCTTTGAATACCATTTCCACTTTTCTCAGGACTTGAACAAAGAGAACTTGTACAGGAGAATTGGTTTTACTATTTTACCATTCACGCGTGTTGAGCAGGAAAGTCACATAGGCCGAAAGTCGCATAGGCCAGAAGTAAAATTAAGATTTGATTTAGAAAAATATAAGGACTTTAATAGTCTCTGCAATATTTTACAAGTATTACCTTTCACAAATGCCTTGTTTTTAAATGCAAGAAAGTGAAGTGACTGGATCAGGATTGTGCTTTATGTTGAACCGATGAATTTAAAACCTGGATTATTGGCTTCACTGATTTGGGAGTGGGGGAGAAATGCTAAGAATTAAACTGCAGGTAAATTATCAAACGTAAATGGTGAAGACACTTGATACTATGAAACCTGAACCTAAAGTATTTACAGCTTCTTCAAGGAAGGGAATGGAGACTGCCCCCCGCCCCACCCTGCCAAGAAATGAGCAGCAACTTCGTCAGTTTTGACTGTAAACATTTTGAAATGAGTGAACAATTAACAGAACAAAGGGATTGCTGTTTGGTATTAGTAAGTATTAGGAGCTTCTGCAGTCTGTAATTTGTAATTGTTGTTGAGAATGCTGGGTGACTCACTGGAAATTATTCATGATCTGATTTTGATGTATATTTTCATGAAGTTTCTGTCACCTCATTTTGTGAGTTGTAGAAACTGAGCATTAACAAGCTGGTTGGGATCAAAGTACAGCTTTTTTAAAGAAAGAACCCCAGTCTGAAAGTTTAGGTGATGGTCACTACTTTTCATCAGGTTTTATTACCCTCCCCAAAATACACACACACACACACACACACACACACACACACACACACACACACACACAGTTGTGCTTAAGCTGGTAAAGTACTTTTTTTTTCTTTTTACTAGTGAAAAAATACTGTCTGACAGCATGATATCTGTTGTCAGGGTTTAAGGTATGTTAGACTTGCACCTCCTTACCCTCAGCCCCCATCCACTTTCTGCTTGCTTTCCCAAGTGCTTCAGCCCGCTCCCACTTTCCTTCCCGTGTACACCTAACACACTGTCAATTCCATTTACCTCTCCTTTTTAAGTTTTACATGTATATTTGTAAATAAATATGTACCTGTATGCAATATGTTTTGCATCTCAGTGAGCAGTGGCTGAAATGGGTCCCCTGTGAATCCCCCTAGTGTGGTAAACAGAGAGAGAGAGATTTAATTAGGCTCCAGAGAGCACCCCTGCATTACCAGGCTATAATTCATACCACACCTTTCGGTCCCCTAACCTAGACCAAAGCACTAAAGGTGGAGGCGTGTCCATATTCATTAAGGATATCCACACTCACAGGCTAGTTGCTCAGCATAATGCATCTGAGATTATCCAAGTCTAATTAACCCTGGGCAAGACCACAATGCAAACTGTAGCTTGCTACAGATCCCTCACCATGCCCCAGGATTCCCACTCATTTCTTGATACACTGGAAAATATTAGCGTACAACCTAACACCCTAATAATTTTCAACTACCCCACCATTAACTGGGAAAACTACTCCTGTACCAACTCTTGTGCTCAACGTTTTCTGGAATTCATAAATTCCAGTGCCTTGGATCAACTTATCCACACCCTCACCAGGGGCAGCAATATCCTAGACCTGGTCATTACCAACATGGGCAGCCAGTGTTCCACACCAGAGGTCAGTTCCTCGTTGGTCAGATCCGACCACAAGCAAAGCACCCTAGACATCCCATCCCACCCCCATTAGGGAAACCACAGTAAAAAATGTATCCAAAGCTAACTTCATGCTTAAGTGGCAAACTTGACACACATGCTGACGGACAATAGAGATACGACTGCTGAATCCTATACGATTGCACTTTATAAGCACTTACACGAGTGCATGGATCATGCAATCCCTAATAGAAACAAAATGCTATCCTCCAAAAAAAGGAAGACAATCTGGTGGTCCCCTACTATAAACAAACTCTAGAACAGAAAAAAGAAACTGTTGCAAAAAAAGAGTAAAATCCCATGACTGGAGGAACTCCATGGTCAGCCTCAGTAAGAAGCTGAGATCCCTCATAAAATCCTCCAAAGCTAGTTATGAAAACAAAGTCACCACTGATTCTAAAGACAATCACAAAGCATTCTATAGCTATGCCAAGAATCTCAATGGCAACACTCAGATCTGCTGTGAGTTACAGCACAAAGGCACGAAATATACAGAACCAACTGATATTGCCAACATTCTGGCAGATAGATTCAGTGCTAACTTTACCTCTCTCTCATCCTCTAAAAAGCCCATCTCTATACCGGAAGAATGCAAAGTACCTGTAATCATGGCTGCACAGGCAAAAAACACACTCTCCAAAGCCAAGAACACAGCATCTATGGGACCTGACAACATTGTAGGCTGCGTTCTACATGAACTACAGAATGAACTGGCACCCCACCTAAGTACCATGTTCAATCATAGCCTCACCTCAGGCTTTGTGATCACTGAATAGTGCACAGCAATGGTTATTCCACTCCACAAAGGGGGAGCCACCACGGACCCTGGGAACTACCACCCCATTAGGCTGACGAGCCTGGTCTGCAAGGCTATGGAGCGTATCATCATGGAACTTATAAACAATGACATTGGTAATCTCCAAACTCTGGACCCTACCCAGTTCGGGTTTGTAAAAGGCAGATCATGTCTTCCAAACCTGATAGGCTTCTTTGAAGCGGTCACCAAAGCCATAGATGAGGGGAAGGTGGTTCATTCATACAGCCTATCTAGATCTCGCCAAGGCTTTCGACACCATCCCCAACTCTGGAATTATAGACAAACTCACTAAACTAGGTATAAATCCCTATGTCACAAGATGGATTGCCAACTGGCTCACTGACAGAACCCACACTGTGAAAGTAGCAGACTCTAAATCCAACTTGACTCTAAATCCAACTTCAGACCAGTGACAAGTGGAGTACCACAAGGTTCAGTCCTAGGTCCTCTCCTGTTTGGTATTTACTTCTCTGAAGTACAGGCTAACACAGAAGGTCTTTGGCTAACAAAGTTCATAGATGACTGCAAACTAGGAGCCATAATCAAGACTCCTAACGATGTGGACATCCTACAAAAGGACCTCACTGAGACGGAGCATTGTCATCCCTTTTGGTAAAAACTCTGTACCCATGAACTACCACATACGTGGTAGTCTACTTAACACCAAAAGTGTGATGAGACCTTGGGACATAGGTGGACAGTAGTCTCTTCTTTGATAATCACATCACCACAGTAGTCACGAAATCCTTCTACGTGGCACACCTCATCACAAAAGGTTTCTCATCCAGGAAAGAAGATGTCATTGTTCCCCTCTACTCATCACTCATTAGACCCATTATAGAGTACAACACCCATTTGGTATGTATCTCACAAAACATCTACAACTGGAAAGGCCACAGAAATACCTCGCAAAAAGGATTACCGGCCTCAAACAGATTCCCTACGCAGACCGTCTCAAAAAAACTCCAGCTTTACTCCGTCGCATATTGCCTACTCAGAGGTGATCTCTGCCTAACATACAAAGCTATGTCAAACCCAGAGCAGTTGGACATGCTCCACTTAAAGAAATCCCAATCCCTCCGAGCTACACGCTCTAGGGACCTAAACCTTGTCATCACAATAAACGGAACATGCCGGAGAGATAGATTCCTGTCCCAGAGACTTCCCATACTCTGGAACAAACTACCTGTCTATGTCAAATAAACCTCTTCATTAGCACTCTTCAAGAAAAATCTTGATTGGATGGGAGATAGAAAATTCACCCCGGGGATCACTTCTGTGGCTCTGCTTGACAGGGGCACAGGAAAATCATTTTCTTGGGTGGCAAAAGCCAGGGTACCATTTGGCTAGGCTTATATAGGCCCTACGGCCAATAGCCTAGTACCTTCCTATGAACCTATAAGGTGTGACTAGGTTGCTGCTGGTTTTGTTCTGGGAAATAAAAATTTGGACTACTGTGTACTGGATTTGTGCCGTTGTGTAGCTTCTAAATATGACAGACTGGCTTACTTGTTTGGGCCATATGTAGGTAATGATTGAATTATAGTTCATTAATCAGATAAGTGGACTAGTCTAGGGACCTTTTTCAGCCATGACTGCGCTACTTGACAAAAGCAGTATTAAAGCTTGCATTAGTATGAATAAATATGACAGACTGGCTTACTTGTTTGGGCCATATGTGTGTGTGTGTGTGTGTGTGTGTGTGTGTGTGTGTGTGTGTGTGTGTGTGTGTATTTATATTGCAGTTAGGAGAGATAGTACAGGCACACAAGAAGAGAAAATAAATAAGTACTTTCTTATGATAAATACCAGTTTAAGCATTTCTGGGCACAGTAGAAAATTGGGGGGAGGGTATTCAGTAAGGCTGCATGAAGTGCTAGCTATTTATTTATCCATCCATCCTACCATCATGGAATATGAAGGTAGGGGGGTACTTGATCACACAATGCTTTTCCTTCTGAACACCCTGACATTAAATGATTTGGGAAAGTGCCAGTCTAAAATAATATTTAAATCAAATTGTGGTCTGATGACATTTTTGTTTGTGTGCAAGGTAAGAATACACACGTTAAAAAATGGAGTGATACAAAACCGAATAGGGAGATGTCCATCACCTTATAGTGACGTAAAAAGTGCATGCATGTTATACAGAGTG
Organism: Protopterus annectens; assembly: GCF_019279795.1. Classification (NCBI taxonomy): domain Eukaryota; kingdom Metazoa; phylum Chordata; order Ceratodontiformes; family Protopteridae; genus Protopterus; species Protopterus annectens. The sequence goes on from NC_056747.1 coordinate 1,324,690,196, forward strand.
CTCATACGTAATCATGCAGGAGTATAAAGAGAGGAAGATGGAAAAAGAGAGAGAGCAGGGAATGCTCGATTCTGAGGAAGTGCAGGATTAAAAGTGGAGAGTAGTAGAATCTGTGGATAGAAAAAAAGAATAAGAAACAAGTGTCGCAGTGTCAGCAGGCACTGTGGAAAAGCTGTAAAGATGAAAGAAAATCTGAAGGAAACTAATAGACAGTTGTATAGAACAAATGATATAACAGTAAAGGATGTGTGGCAGTGTTAGCAGCTGTACGGGTAAGAAATCGACTTTCTTCTTTAGTAACGTAAATGTTTGTTTAAGGCAGAAGTTGCAAATGGCATGGCATGATAGTTCTCAGTGTATGGAATTGCACACATTTTAGTACATAACGATTACCCAAAAGAAAATTTAAGAGGTGATCTTTCAGCTTGGTGACATCAATTCGGGGGGGGGGGGTAGAGATTTATCGGTAAACTTTAGTGGGGATACTGCTGTGCAGGTACAGATGCACATCTGTTAAGGTCTCTGGAAGGTCACAGAGGTGAAGCCACCAAGATTTTTGTTAAATACAAACAGCCCAAGCATAAGAATGGACTAGGGCAAGATGCATCTTGGCATGATAGCATGTGTTCTTAAAAGTGTGAAAACCATGCTTAAATTTAACGGAAGCCTGAACCTTTGAGCCCTGGACTGCAGCATTGTTCTCCTCCTCTATGGATAAAGCGTTCTTTCCACGAGTCATGTAGCATGGCAAAGATTTGCACAAGTCAATTAAAAAAGCTGAAAGTTCTAACAGGTGTTCTAACCCCCTATGTGTTGTTCTTTGGATTTGGGTAGATGAAGGCTGGTAGCTGAGCACAAATTTCCGTATGGGATCAGGATGCCAGTACTAATTTGAATGGAGTTGCCACTCTGGCTGGAGATACCCTGTTTTCTGTAAAGCTGGCCATTTCTCCTCCATTTACATATCAAGTTCCTGATGTAGATCGTTAATGCTCTCTCCACCAATGTTGGTAATGCACGATTAAATAAATCCCTACTGGTATCTATTTTCTTGGATTTCTATCCCCCTGGTGCAGGTCACCTGTTTGTATGCAAACATCTGTATAGGTCAGCACCTGCCTTAATAGTGTCTGTCTGCCTAACACAGATGCCACTGCTGCTGGTGTTCCTGACAACAGTACTAGCAATGGCAGTTTCCCTGACACAGTACAGTTGTGTACACTTACCATAAATGTAGATGTTGGAGTGTATTCACTGTTCCAGTCATTACATTTGGGTTATCTGCTTGCAGTAGCCCTTAGTCAGTCTGATTAACAAAGTCTTGGGTCCTGGGTCAGTTGCTGTCCCTTCTTCCATGATGTCAGGTCGTCAGGGATATAAAACATGCAGCCCATGCCATTACATCAGTTTTTCTTGCCCCAGATGTCAGGTGTCCCCTTAATGGGAAGCAATTAAATCTATAAATACAAGGATATACCTCCAACAGAAAAGCAAATACACCCAAAAGCTTTTAGAGCATAGTAAGTGAGAGCAGAGGTAAGCCAAAGGAAGAAAAAGGGGGCTGCAGGGAGGGTAACCAGGACTGCAACAGTGAATACACTCTAACATCTACATTTATGGTAAGTGTACACAACTGTACTATGTTCTTCGTGTTTCACTGTTGCAGTCATTACATTTGGGTAGATTCCCAAAGCTAAGGTTGGGAGGAGGAATTTAAATATAATTAGGACCAGCTATAAGACCCTTTAAGACTGCAGTGGCAAAACCAGCCCTGGATTTAGAGAAAATTGGCAAATGATAATGCTTGGTGAAAGTATGTACAAAACTCCAGGTAGCAGCTTCTAAGATGTCCCTAGTAGGGACTCCCCTGAGAAAGGCTGCAGAGGTAGATGCAGCCCTGGTTGAATGGGGTCTGATGCCCTGTGGGATAGGTTTTCCATGGTGCTTATAGCAGAAATGAATGCAGTGGCCTATCCATTTTGAAATGATTTGTTTTGAAGTAGCTTTCCCCTCTGTCCCTGCAGCAAATGCCACCAGTAGTTGTTCAGATTTCCTTTGAGGTTTAGTCTTGTCCAAGAAGAATCTAAGCTGTCTGTGCACATCTAAAGAGTGCAGTATCCCTTCCCTTTGTTCTGTGGGTTAGGAAAAAAAGGTTGGCAAATGAATGGACTGATTAAGAGCCACACTGGATACCAACTTGGGCATGAAGGAGGGATTGGTTCTGAGGGACACCCTATCCGCATGAAAGATGATGAAAGGTTCCACTGCCATAAGGGCCTGTAATTCAGATACTCTTCTTGCAGAAGTGATAGCTAAAAGGAAAGCTGTTTTCCAGGAAATTTTAAATCTGCAGTAGCAGCTGGCTTGAAAGGAGGAAGAGTGAGTTTCTCCAAGACAAAGTTAAGATCCCAGGCTGGAGTTGGAGCTCTCCTGGGTGGCCATAGATTGTTGGCCCCTCTGAGGAACTGCTTGATCAGTGGGTGAGAGAAGAGGGGAGGCTCTGTGCTATAATGAGCTGAAATGGTTGCGGCATGAATTTTGAAGGTGGAAAAAGACAATCCCTTATGAAGCATCTCAGTCAAGTATTGTAGAATCTGAGGTAAATTGGGCACTGCTGCGGTCATCCCTTGAGCTTGGTTCCAAGCACAGAATCTTTTCCATTTTGCAGCCTAAGATTTTCTAGTACTAGGCCCCCTTGCCTCTAAAATGATATCCATCACTGATTTACTGAGGGATGGGAAAGGAAAGATCAGGTAATTAGCCAGGCTGCTAGGTTCAGGGTTTGCAGCTGAGGGTGCAGAATCTGGTTCTCCTGCTGAGACAACAGGGAAGGAGTCTGAGGCAGGTGCCATGGAGCCAAGCATGGCACACTGTGTAAGAGTGGGCACTAGTGTTGGCAAGGCCAGTCTGGTGCAGTTAAAGTCGTCCTTGGCTTGTCCTGTTTGATCTTTAGTAGTACCTTGGAGAGCAGAGGCAGAGGAGGAAAGGCATACACTGATTAGGTTTTCCAGCCGAAGGTTAGAGCATCCACTTTCAAGCTTGCTTGTGGGGAATCCTTGTGCAAAATTTGTCCAGTTGATGGTTCTGAGGGTAGGCAAACAGGTCTATATCTGGGATCCCCCATTTGCTTGTCAACCTGCTGAAAATCCTTGGTTCCAGTTTCCACTCATGTGGGTCCATGAGGTTTCTGCTTAGTCTGTCTGCCAGTGTATTTAGTTTTCCTGGAAGGAATTGAGCTTGTAGATTCACTTGGTAGCTCAAGGCAGTGTTCCACAATGCCGTGGCTAGTCTGCAGAGGGGGTAAGAATGTGTACCCCCCTGCTTATGTACCACATGACAGTGGTGGTGTCCATCTTTACCATTAGTTGTCCTGGAAGAATGTGGTCCTTGAAGGCTGTCAGAGCATTCTGTACAGCTAACATTTTCTTTTGATTTATGTGCAGGTGCATTTGATTTGGGTTCCATTTGCCCTGAATGCACTTCCCTGCCAGGTTGTTTGGCAGGGGGTAATGTGAATGGTAGTCCGCTGTTTGTGGCAAGCCTCTGCCCACCAAAGGAACTCTAGGTGTAGGCAAGGTATGATAGGAATCCTTGCTTCCAGATCCTGTGAATGTTGACACCATAAGCTTTTGAAATATCATTGTAGTTTCCTCATATGCAGCCTTACACATGGAATTAAAAGAATGCATGAGGCCATGAACCCCAAGGCTTGCAGTATTTGCCTTGCAGATAGTTGGACTTCTGTGGCCACTTGTTTGAAGTAAGTTGTCAAATGTATCCATTTCTCTGGTGTGAGGAAAGCCATCTGGGAAGTTGTATTCAAGCTTGCTCTCAGGAATATAATTTGTTGATAGGGTACCAGATGGAATTTCTTTTCATTTATGGTGAACCCCAGACAAGTCAGTACCCTTTGAACAAAGGCCAGATGACTGAAGAGAATGTCCTTGCTTTCTGTCTGAATTAGACAATTGTCCAGGTATGGGTGTATCTGAATGTTTCTTTGCCTGCAAAATTCAATGATTGGAGCTAGGCACTTATTGAATACCCTGTTCACAGTAGATAAGCCAAAGGGCAGTGCAGAGAACTGATAGTGCATGTAGCCTGCTTTGAAGCATAGGTATCTTCTGCAAGACTCCCTGATAGGGATGATAGTGCATGTAGCCTGCTTTGAAGCATAGGTATCTTCTGCAAGACTCCCTGATAGGGATGTGCAGGTATGTTTTTTTTTTTTAAGTCCAGTGTTGCCAACCATGCATCCTTGCCTAACATAGGAAGCAGCCGGTGAAGAGTCAGCATTTTGAATTTTGGAATTGACAGAAAGGTGTTTAGAATAGAAAGGTCCAGGATAGGACGCCATGTATTGCCTTTTCTGGGTAACAGGAAAAGTCTTGAATAGAAACCTTGTCCCTTTTCCTCTTCTGGTACCAACTGAATAGCCCCCATGTTTGAGAGAGAGTACCTGATTTTGGGCCTCTGCCCACTGATTTGGGGGGTAGATCTGGCCACCCGCTTGGTGTTGCTAACGTGTGGAAATGAAGTTTGTATCCTTGGGACACTATATTTAAAACCCATTTGTCCTGGGTAATGTTCCCAGTTTTTGGCCTGCAGACCAATCTTTCCACCTAAAGGAGCATTCAGTTGGGAAGTGCTTGGAAGTCTTAAAAGCAAGTCATTGAGACAGTTTTCCATAGGGGGGAGTCTTGCCGCTCCCAGGTTTGGGTGCGGAAACCCCCACTGCCTAGTCTTGTGTGTCCCTTGGGACTGAAACCTGGGGTTTCTGCTGTGTCTGGGTTTGTCTTGAGAAGACCTGGAGGAGGCTGGAAAGGACCAATGTTTAGAGGGTCAGTGCCTACTAAATCTAGGAGGCTGAACTTGTAAGAAATCTTTAACAGTCTGCATAGATTTAGCTTTATCTTCCATCTTTTTAAGAATTTGTTGCCAAACAGGCAGTCCTGATTTAAGGGAGCATCCAACAGTTTAGCTTTAACATGATCAGGCAAAGATTGCTCCTTAAGCCAAGCATGCCTTCTGAGCACAGATCCAGTAACAGCAGCCCTGCAAGAGGCCTCTAATGAATCAAATCTACATTGCAAAGTATGTTTTCCAACCTGTTCAGCAGAATGCATTAAATCCTGTAATTCTTTATTTTCAGCACAGTCAGGAATTAACATAATTTTCTGTTTAAGCAATCCAATAACATGTTGTTGATACATTAGCATATGAAACTGGCAGTTTAAAGCCCTAATGGCCAAGGTTGCAGAACTTTCTTACCCCATCTATCCAGCGCCCTGGAGTCTCTATCTGAGTGGATAGGATTTTTGTCCCTGTGAAATAGTCTCTGGATCCTGTGAAATAATCAAAATGAACATGTGAGAATCAGGAACCCTGTAATATCTGTCAGGTTTTCTGGGAGGAGGAGGCAATGAATCAGGGGCCAAACTAGATTCCGAAAAGGCATCATCAACAATGTTTAGTACATAAGGTATAGCTAAAGGCCTATGCTGAGGCAGGAGTAAGAAATCCCTAAGCTTCTTTTTTTTTTGAATCAGAAAAATCCTGGCTTTCCCAGTGGAAATGCTCCCTTAGAGTATGTAAGGTTTCACCAAAAGCAAAATCCTCTGGAAGGGAAGTGGAGGGAATAGAGTCCTCTGCATCAGAATCCTCATATGCAGATAAAGGCAAATACAGATCATCAGAAGAATCAGAAAAATCAGAATCCTGTTCAGAAGATTCATAAATAACTTCAGTCGTAGATCTCTTAGAAGGGGGAGGTTGGCTTCCCCTGATTAGAGTTATAAGATCTTCAGCCATTCTTATCATTTGTTTTTTAGGCATAGAGGCCTGAGCATGCGGCTTGGGTGTCAGTTTCTTAGGCATGGTTCGAGATTTTGGCCTAAATGAAGAATGAGGTGTCTGTTTTATATGCAAGTCCATAGGCCTGAATACACCCTCAGAAGCCGGTGCCTGCACAGTGGCTCCGGACCAATCCAAGGTAGAGACATCCGCAGGTTCCACAGTTGAAGCATCTCGCGGCATACCGGACTCCAAATGGGTCTCCATAGAGGCCTGCGAGTCTGAAGTAGTGGATATCAGGGGCTGCAAAAGCGCCTCACTGAGTACTGGTGACTGGCTTAGGAGAAGTGTCGTCAGCAGCTTTGGACCTCGGCCTGTCTGTCTTTATCTTTGCGTTTTTTTCGGAATCCTGGTAGTCGGAAGGCTAACCGATGACATTTTTGGATAATTAAACCGAGAACTGAAATGTTTAGAAGCGAAAATATACCGATGACGGATAGTGCACTATTTTAATAAAGCACAAAACTGACAGCAAGGCATATTGTGGTCAGGGCCTAGGCAAGGAATACAGTACGAATTAAAATCTTTGTGAGGTATTTGCTTTCCACAAGTAATGCAATTATTAACTTTTACTGACGTCGGTAAGGAGCAAGAAAAAGTTTCCCCAATGGGGTACTTTGTTTTAGTTGAAGACTTCGGTTCTGAAACTCGAAAACGAAAATTTCAGGAGTCTGCCAACCGGCACTTGTGAACTGCTTCTGCTTCGGGCACCGCACGGCAAGAAAAACTGATGTAATGGCATCGGCTGCATGTTTTATACCCCTGACAACCTGACGTCATGGAAGAAGGGACAACAACTGACGCAGGACTCCTGACTTTGTTAATCAGGCCGACTGAGGGCTACTGCAAGCAGGTAACCAAAATGTAATGACTGCAACTGTGAAACACGAAGAATATCTGTACTATCAACATTCATTTACCTGACATCATCAGCACAGATGACGTTCTATCAAGCTGCTGGTAACCTACAGTGTCAGTGGGAGTAACCATTTGAGATGTCAGCACCTGCTAAAGCACATCCTCAAACACCAAGACTGAATGACCAAAAATAGAACTGACTTATTCTAGGTTCTGGATCGCCCTTTCTTGGAATATTCTCTTTTCTCTGACGTATGGCAGTTTCTTAGTTTCTTAAGCTTGGGAGATGTGGGGGCCTGCCTCCTGTAAAAAAAGTTTTTAAAGGAGAAGAGTGATAGAGATTCACTTTTTTCCCTGCATTTTTGACCCCCCTCCCTTTTTTTTCTCAGTGTGTTGGCAATGGCATTTCAGTATGGAGCCATCAGTTGGACAAGCCCCTGTTTTCTCAGAGGTGTGGATGTATACCTTGCATGGAATAATGGCACTGTCTTCCAATGAGGCAAACTTCTTTCTTGCCTCTCTTTCCCCAGGGGATTTGGCCACCCCTCAGGAGAGATTGCTACTCGGTCCTCTGCACCTCACAAACCTCAGGTTGGTACTGCCTCCTCTAATGTCACCCCCCCCTTTGCAGTCTTAAAGGAAATGGCATATTACAACAGGTAAGGCAATGTCTTACTAAGAGTCCAACAATGGCTGTGATCAACACTAACACACAGCAACCATAACAGAATGTTCTAGATTTTCTTGGGCCTCTGTACTAGACTTTCTAAAAATTGGAACAGAGCTATGGGCAGTGAATATAAGCAGGTTGGATGTTCTCATCAAACATTCTAGATTTTTATTTCAAGTTCTCATGCAAAAAAAGCTTTATGTGGTCTGTATGTGAGAATCTCGCTTTTGTAAAGAGAATACAAAGCTTGATAGGGCAATTTCACTTAATGCCTCCTCATTTTCAGGCAAGAAAAGTAGAGATGTAGTAGTTAGAAATTCACTGACTGATGCTTGGGTTGTTTGATGCTAATAATAAACAGCACTGCATTTGGGAAGGACTTGCATTTACTGGCCTTATCTGTACCAAGGCTAACCTCTTAAAGAGGTTACAGGCATTGGTAGATGTCCTGAACTTCAGATTCACAGCAGTGACTGATTCCTTAACTGCATTTCCCAATGTCCAGATTTCAGTAATCTTACCGTCCAAGGTTAATCCCTTTTCTAGGCATTTAAATGACATTTTCTGAACTTGACTGTATTGCACTTGGATGCTTTGCAAGTAACAAGGAAGGTTGCATGTACACATTTCTTTACCCCACATAAGCTGTAAAACTTTAAAGAATGTAAAGGGCTTTGGACAAAAGGAGTTCAGGCAGAATGGACTCCCATATTAGGCCGTAGGAAGTAGTACTAGAAAAGTGATCACAGGAGACATAAGATAATTAGCCATATACATCAAGTAGATGACGAAAAGTTCTTGCTCTCCTTTAAAAGCACTTAATAGTAGTTGCCACGAAAATCGAGCAGGGATGTACATTATAACCCTGGTGTAGATGTCTACTTACCCAGTCCTGAAGACTAAACAGTGCAGTAGATATTGATCTGTAGTGATAACACACATTCCTGGAGCAAGTTTTCATTGATTACTGTTTTACTGACCGACAACAGTGGAGCAGCATTATTGTTGAAGGATACTTTCAGCAGACATTTTGGAGTTATTCTTTCTCCAGTGTGTGTGTGTGTGTGTGTGTGTGTGTGTGTGTGTGTGTGTGTGTGTGTGTGTGTGTGTGTAATAAATATATTTGAAGTTAGGGGTTGGAGGTGTGGAGAGGGCTTGGGCCTAGTAAAAAAAAAAGTTTGGCTTGAGGCTGCAAAGTGTCTTTCGACATTAACCTATCCCTCCAGCAAGTTTTATTTGTTAGTGCACAGGTGTTTAGTACCATTGGCTTTGTGAAGAAATAGGAGGTCAAATAGGATTTGATCTTTCATAACTCAAAAAGCAAGACCCAGTCCACCTAACAGCCAGTTGGTGCACCTAAGAACAGCTGGTGGGGTACGGAGTGCTAATCTTTTGGATAAGGATGTGGGATTTTTAATTTTCAAGGTTAAAAATTGTTGGGCTCTTCCAGTAGAGCAATATGTTTAGGTTTGTATATGTCGAGGAAGCATTTTAGTCAGTTATGGGTTTGATAAGGGAAGAGTACAGTGGTACATGACTTCCTTGGATCTTAAAGATATTTCCTTGGAAATTGACTAGGTCAGATGGAAACATTTTCTGACTGTGGTGGAAATATGATGATTCAATGAAACAGGTGTACAAATAAGTATCTGAAGAGAAGTACCATTTGTAACATCTAAAGTGGGAGCAGTGTGTGTGTGTGTGTGTGTGTGTGTGTGTGTGTGTGTGTGTTTTTAGCATTACTATGCTATACTGTATTTTTTCATTTAGCTTCAGATAGTTAAGTATGTGAATATTCTAAGCTTTGTTGTATCAATTTAACACTGATAAGTGGATAAGTGTTCAGTTTTTGCAGTCATCCACAAGCTTGGTCAACCGTCCATACCTCATGGATATTGGCATGGACGTCTGGTAAATAAAAGCCAAACATGAAAGGACCCGGCACTGACCCCTATGTTACTCATTATGTGCAGGTTTACATTCCAAGGCAGTATCAACAACTTTTATAACTTGGGATGTGCTCGATAGCCAGTTTGTAGCAGACAATGCAGGGGTTTACATAAAGTTTGTCTAATATTTCAATGATACCAGCATGAGGGATAATGTCAAAAGTATTGGCCTTGTCAGATACCAGAATTAGTGGAGTGACCACTGTCCATAGCCTCTGTGGCCTTTTCAAAGAAGTTTGATAGGTTCAGGAGACATGACCTGGCCCTTCACAAACCAAATTGATTTAGGTGTAGATTAGTTTAGTTGCCTATGCCCACACAAGTGCATTTTGCTATGATACGTTCCAAGGCTGTACATACAAGGCTGGTGAGGCTAATGGGTCTATAATTACCTCAGTCTGTCAGGGAGTCACAGATGATGATAATGCATCCAATAAGTAGCAGAAAACAGGTTGGTTTAAATGCAGTATGACTGGCTTTAATACATGTAAGGTAGTATCATTTACAGGTTACCAGTAAATACAATTCGAATATAAAGACCTATTTCTAAGCAAACTGCCAGTATCTGATTAGAAGAGCTGGCATGAGACGATTGGCCCACGTCGTGCTGATATGAGACCATTAGCCTATGTCATAACAGTTGCATATGGATTCAGCAAGGAGATGTTCTTTAAAACTGGCCTTTAATGTCTTTGGGTGTCCTCACTTTTAATTTCAGTCATCTGGTGGGTCTAGGCTGCTGGTCCAAGTTGAGAAGACTGTTTTCTACCAATGCAGTTTTGAAACATGGGTAAACAAAGGAGAATAGCTGTCTTGTGTGCTTCTGAGATTGTGTTTTCTTGTACAAATAGTTTCAGTTTTAGAAGGAACAGTAGCCTTGTTTTTTTTACTACTTTTAAGAGTACTTGGGAGAAGTATCACCCTACTGGAAGCAAAAAAAAGCAAATTATTTTTTTCAAGCTTCTTGAAATGTTCTGTTGCTTTGATACTGATAGCAATCTAATGTGACTGACTACCTTGAATGCAGTATGATACTGGCTTAGTACAAGTTCGATTGTTGTGCAACTAGACTCGTGAGCATTTCTCATGATTTCAGACTTTGGCAAGCAAGGATATGAGCTAGACTCAATCTGTAAATTGCTACCTTAAGAAGCTAGTAAGCCAGTGTAAGTATTTATTTTGTCCTTAATTGCATTGGTTATGACTACTGTGAAACTCTGTGCTAATCTGAAGGAATGTAGCATACTGGCTGTATTGCTGTTTCAGACCCTGTTAAATTGCTGTACATTTATTTATATCGACATTTATATTGTACATTCTGTATTGCCTTACTTGTGGTTAATCCCGCTTCATCTTCTTTTTGCCTGCAGTATTCCCTCCATCTTCTCTGACTCTCGATTGGGCCCCCCTTCCTACAGTAATGCATGTTTTTTGTTTATATCTAGTGGAACCTGGAAAACCGCGAACTCTACTTGCAAAGTGAATAAGTAGTGTCAGAGCACGCAAAGTGAGCATAGGTGCTCTTGAATGCATATTACCCATTTATCGAAGCCAAATTACTTTAACAAATTTTACTGGTCACTGTATTGAGCTAATTAGTTCTGTGTATTTGTGAGCGAAATGCCAGGTACGGCAGCTGCTTCAAGTACTCCTATGCCCATCTAAAAGCTATCCTATCATTACTTTTACTTTCCCACCTTTAAGAAATAATTGGCTAAAACCACAAACTTAGAACAATAATTGTGAGATTACAGTGTAACCCTTTCTTGCAGACCTAAAGTTAGTCTTGTTCAGACTGTATAAAACACTGAAATAAGGCGTGTTAAGCACTGGGTCCTACCTTGCTTAGCTAACTGATTGTGTGCGACAAGTGAATAGAAAACACAGTTAGTTCTCTCTAGCTAAGCGCACTCCATTCACCCTCACTTCACTCTGGCTCATTCCACTTCCCTACCTCCTTTACCCTCCCCACAGAACTCTCACTCTGGCTCATTCCACTCCCCTTCCCCCCTTTACCACCCCACAGAACCCTCACCTGCCAATCACTATCATCTTATCAAATCTCTTCATTCACCTTTGCCCACTTAATCACCTACTCACTCACATTCATACCTCTAAGACTATTGCTTCTCCCCTGCTGTTCAGACCACAACCTCTCAACCCTACAACCCCTCTCATATTTATCTTTACTGTACTTTCAGTTACTCTTTACTCACTTAACTTAAACTAGCTTACACTTCCTCCTCAAACTTAGTCACTCAAAAATGGCCTAACCTCCTCATAATTTACATCTGTACCAGGCAATATACTAACCGCCTATCATAATCTTCCTTATCACACTGGACACTCCTCTCACCTCTCTCACACCTTGGCACAGGCTACTATTGTACTCAGCCTATTAGGATATGCCTCTATTCTATTAACTTGCACATTTCCCACCTCATCTTATCCTATCCCATGTCCTGTTATTCTACAACATCATAGTATCTCTCCTGTCTACCTCTGCTCTCATTCTCCTATATAACCTCTCTTCCTACAATACTCTATTTAATATCCCATCACCGTTCTCCAACCTCCATCTATCCTACAATTCTTCCACTGTCCATGCACTCATTTCTCTTGGCATCATCTACCCTTTCTACAACACCCCTTCTTCCCAACATCAACCCCCCCCCCATGCTCCTCAACCTTCCATAAAATTAAGCGAAAAACTGCCTCCCCTCACCTCATAACTCTTTTCTTACTCTGAGTGTCCTGCTTCTATCTGGAGACATCTGGACCTTACAATGCCATTGTCTCTAACTTTAAGCACAGGGACCCAACCTCTCCCCGTCCTATCTCTCTACTCCATGAACATCAGAAGCATTCTTGTGAATTCCATGCTTGGATGTCTCATCACTCTGCTGATATCACTACCCTCACTGAAGCATTTCCCACTGAACCAAGCATAGGTTGGCGTAGCTATTTGCACATGGTGTGCCCATGGCCACGCCAACCTTCTGCAAATAACAATGTTTTTACATTTAATAATTAATTAGAATTAGTTCCGGTAAAGTACATATGAGGGATATCTTTCTGTCACTCCAATTTTTACTACTCAAGAATTTTCTAATATTTGATATTCCCCATCCATTGGGAATGACAGTAAATAAAGATTCTATGTCCATAGTGACAAAACAATAATCAGTACATATATTAGATGTTTGTACAAAAAATTATGTAAAAATGCCTTTGTATCCCTCATAGTGGTGTCACATTGGTCTAGAAGTGGATGCAGGTTATTCTCTACATGTATAGATAGAGGTTCACTCACCCAGCCCTTACTGAAAACTATGGGACTCATAGGTGGTAAGGTAAGATGTTTATGCACTTTAGGTAATCCATAAATATTGGGAATTAAAGAATTATCAACTTTAAATTAGTCAAATAGGGGTTCATTAATTATATTGGTTATTAATAGATCAAATACTAAAAAAGAAACTTTCTATAATTCCTTTCACAAATTGGATATATCCAAATTAAGTATCAGCATCATTCAATAAAATATTCATCTGATTTAGATAGAGGTCTTTGTCTAAAACCACAACACCACCTCCTTTGTCAGCTGGTCTAATTTCAGCACTAGATAAATTCTTCAGTTCATGTAATGCATCATATTCTGCTTTCGACATATTATTATAATATTTAGCTTTATCTTGACTGGCTAGCATATCCCTAATTTGCTTTTCACAAAGTTCAGTAAAGGCATCCACCATAGGGTGTGGAGGTGGGATATAGGTACTAGGCTTTTTAAAAACTTCATGCATATATGTTTCTTTCTTGTATATAACTTTCAAGTTCAAAATTCGCCCAAACTTCAAGCTTTTCAAGACTTCTACCAAGTCTGTTTTCTGGGTGGGAATAAAGCTAAGACCTTTGGACAGTAAAGAGAGTTGTGTATCCATTAATAAATGAGATGAAATGTTTATAACTAAACCTGTTTCTTCATCTCTGTTCCCAGCTACCTGTGTTGCTGGTACTGTGTAGCCACCGCACTCTCCCTCTCCTCCCTCTGCTTTTGGAGCGTTCTCGTATAGGGAGCAGATCTTTCAACATCATCATCCACCTGCATGTCCCCTCTCACCACATCCATAAACCTTATCTTAGGCCTTCCTCTTTTCCTGTTACCTAGCTTCATCCTTAGCATCTTTTTCCCAATATAGTCAGCATCCCTCCTCAGCACATGTCCAAACCAACGTAATCTTGCCTCTCTGGCTTTGTCTCCAAACCTTCCAACCTGGGCTGACCCTCTAATATACTTATTCCTAATCCTGTCCTGTCTTTTTTTTTTTTTTTTTTTTTTTTTTTTAAGGGAGCGGATCTTTTAACAAAAAAAAAAAATACATGACTGTAGATGGAGTTCCAGTTGCTCTGCCTCTACAGGACCTGATGCAATGTTCCGCAGTCTAACAATTCTCTCATTAATGAGAGATTAATATCCATTTTCCTGCTGGCTTCTATCAACTGTGTGGACTCATTATGGTTGGTATGCATAACCATAATGTTACTAACAGTAGAAGCAGTTGTGGGGGGTGCTTCCGTTTGAATAATGGTTTCCATTTCTGTGTTGGCAGGCTGTGAATCAGTAGCATTTCTGCTTCTGGGCTATGATTAAAACGCCTCTTTTTTCAAAGTCAGAAGTCTCTTTGAAGTTTATGAATTTTCATGGCTTGTAGCCTCTTTTCATATAATAAAATATTATCATAGAGCAAATCAAGTTTGTCTCCCAGTACGTCTTCTGGGAAACTATCCAATAACTGATGAGCATTAAATCCAGGCCAGATTTTTATTAAAGAGTGGTGGCTACAAGGTTGAAAGGTTTAGCAGAATGGGGTTTTTATTAAACCCATTTTCACTGAAAGAGTGGTGGCTACAGGGTTAAATGCTTTGGCAGAATGGTGAGGTAAAGTGTGGGAGTGGGACAGATATCTGGAGGAAGACTGCAGCAATTAGGTGGATAATATTGCTTGTGAACTTGTTCCCCTCTGCTTTAGACTGCTAATGATCTCCACTTATGAATGTTACATTTGTGAGTTCCCTCAGTAAATGGACCTGTAAGGTAGAAATGCAGCAAGAGAAGTGGAAGATGTTCTGAGATTTGTTTTGTTTTGTGGGTAACATGGCACAGTTTCAAACCTTTGAATATTAGTCAAGCATGGAAATACAGCCGGCCATAATGACAGGCTTTTTTATCTGGGGGGGTTCTGTCCACTTTAACTTTGAAACATTCTAAAACTATGAGCAAATTGTTATACTGAACTGAACCCCAGTGTGCTTTGAGAGAGTGAGTTGGATACACAGAGTCACAGGCAGACATCTGGAGCTACCCCTTCCATGGTAGGTCAGTCAAGGTTAGAGGTTCTTCCCTAAAGTCTCCGATACTGAATAATTTTCAGGCAGTTTGCAATAAACCTGATACAGATGTTCAAGTCTTGTGTCAGTGCAGTTCAAATGAGGGAAGCATTTGTACAAACCTGGTTATCATAGTGCTATCCACAGCAGAGTTACATCCATGTGGAATGAATGTGCTCCCCATGATTGTGAGCTACCTACTAATTTATGTAGATACTTTCTATGTAGGGGGGAAGCATATTTGAGTCAGGAGGCAATTCAAAACTATAGGTATAGTGTCTTAATCCTGACTGTGTGTGCATGTTGTAAAGCGAGGAAGTGGCAAAAGACAAATCTGGAGGAAAAGTGTCTTAAAAGTTGATGATCTGAGCTCTCCAGTAGTTACTGGAAATGTGTATCCAGGTTAACTGAGGTGCTAGCTTTCAGGGATGATGTCTAATAGAGCTGTGATTATGCCAGTGTGTGTGTGTGTGTGTGTGTGTGTGTGTGTGTGTGTGTGTGTGTGTGTGTGTGTGTGTGTGTGTGTGTGTGTGTCACTTATGCACTGATTTTTGAGAAGAATAAAATGTAGGCTAGTTGTTCTTGCTGCATAAAGGTTAAAAATAGAAACTAGTTGAAAGCATTTACTGCATATCCTAGAAACCAATGAAAATCCTTTCAAAGTCAACACTGAACTTCTGTTTTAAAGTTCCTCACCTTGTAAAATGAGCACTGTAGGTTTCAGGAAAAATGTTACAAGTACATTAAGCACTTTGTCACAAGATAACCTGAAGGGTAGAGATTTGTGTACATTTATATGCAAATGACAATTTCTATATAAAAGTTACAACTATAAATGCTTTGCAGGTCACTATCCTTTTCCCCATGTCTGGCAGACTGGAGCTAAAGCTCTGAGCTGTTAAGTTGCCTCATATGCCCAGGGTGCAGAGTTTGATTCCTTCCACCTTTGTTTTACCTACTGTGTGACTCTGAGCAAGTCACTTAACTAGACAATGCTGACAGGTGCTCTCTGGGCTTACATGGTGAACAAATGGGGTAAAAATAAAGTTTAACATTTTTACTTTGATGTCTGGAGGATGTATGTTGGTCTTGAATCCTTCTGTACATGGTTGTGGATGGTACTTTTGTAAGATCTAGACTGGATCCAGATGTGACCTGTGATGAATCAAGACTAGAGTTCACCGATGTGGTTGCACTTGCAAAAAAGCATTGGTTCATGTGAGCCTCGTGTGTGTGTTATGCTAATTATATAGAACTTGTATGGTCCTTGCCAGTTGGCATAATGGTTAAGGTCTTTGCCTCCATTGCAGAAGGTACAAGGTTCGATCTTTACCTCTGGCCAGTACCTGTTTGGAGTTTGCATGTTCTCCCTAATTCTCTGTGGGTTTCCTTCTCATTCCAGAAAATGAGCTTTGGCACTTGCCAAACATTAAAGTTGTGGGCAGCAGCACAGACTCTACATGGTGACCTACAGGGAGAAGAGTTATGTAGACCAATTGCTTTGGGGAGTCTACTGTGGTGCACAGTGTCCTCAAGATAAGAGAACAAGGATTGCAGACAGTGTACCATGGCAGGGCTAGCCACTTGGCTGTGTGAAATATGGCTGTAGGTCATTTGGTCATGTTGACTAATATCGTCAAATGGGCATGGGTTGTTACCGGTGATAAGTGGGTTGAGGACCCAGTCTGGACAAACCTATGCTAGGGACTCGTGCTAATGTTTGGAGGGGTGCATGTGCCCTGTATGCCAGTGTGCCCACCATAAAGCCCAGCAGCCCTGGGTCAATAAGCTACTGGCCAGATGGTGTCCAGTTGCCCAGTTTGGGTTATCTGGGCTAGCTCTGTTGAGTAATAGTATGATGTAAAATCAATGACCCTGCCAATAAACTAAGAATAGCTACATTCAATGTAGGTTCACTGGCAGGATGCAACTTAATATTTGATATGATGGTAAGAAGGAGGCTTGACCTCTACGTATCCAAGAGCAAAGATGGCAGAGCAGTGTGTCAAGACCACTTGGCTTGGTGTCCAGAGTCTACTAGTCAGGAGGAGGACAGGCAAGTAATGGTATGGGAATTGTGCTAAGAGAAAGGCTTCAGAAGACAGTGAGGTCTGTCATCAGAATTAGTGATAGAATCATTGGACTCCAGTATAATGATAGGCTGAGATGATGAATACAGATCTATACCCCAGAGCGGGGTTTTAATAGTGAGGAAAAGACTGCATTCAGACAGCATTTGGAGGACCTGCTAGATAAAGCAGGACAACAGGAATTGGTATTGATAATGGATGACCTGAATGCACATATCGGGACAGACAGAACAGGATATGAGGACTGCCTGCGTCCACATGGGTGGCGCAACAAGAATCAAGGCGAGACCATTCTAGACCTCTGTCTGGCAAATGGCTTGATGGTAGTCGGCACATGTTTCAGAAAGAGACAGAGTCACAAGATCACATACAAGAGCAGCCAACATGCAACTCAGACTTTCTCCAAAGCAAAGGTCACTGGGGTAGAATCTCTGATCACAAAGTAAGACTATAGCACCTCAACCACGTGTGAGGACTACAGAACGGATTTGCAGCTGAGCCAGGTATGGAAAATAAGGTACTTAAGGGCAGCTGGTGGTGGAAATTGGAAGTCCTCAAAAAAAAAAAAAAAAAAAAAAAAAGTGTGTAGAAAAAACATAGGAGAGAAAAAATATAGACCAGGTTAGGAAGGAAGTGGCTACGCAAGGAGTTGCAGTAGCAAAGGAGAAGGCATCAGAGGTCCTGTGATAGCTTCTGGAAAATGAGTCTGTAGATGATGCAAAGAAACTACATCAGGTTGCAAGTCAAAGACCGAAAGATGAGGAAAATAGTCGACACCTGTCATAAGGGATGCCAGAGCGACCTGCTCACCAGTCCACAGGACATCCAAGGCAGATGGAAGGAGGATGTCCAGCAGCTTCTGAATGAAGAAAACTCCAGACTTCTGAGGAGAGAAGAGGAGCTTAGCAAAGTAGTAGTAAGAACAGCAGCAGCAAGACAATTAGGTCAGGGAAAGCATCAGGCTCAGATGAGATCGCAGTAAATATAAAAAATGCTGGGTGACGGAGGGTAGAAATATCTCCTGGTGGTGCTCCTAGCAGTGTGTAGAGAGAGAGGCCTATCCCAGAGAATTAAATACACTAGTGTTTAGTGTTCAAGAACAAAGGGGCCATTCACCACTGTGGGCAGTGCAGAGGTTATCAATAAACAGACACACAGAGTAGTAGAATGTAAGATTGGAAATGAACAGTTTGGCTTTGGATCAGGATGCAGCACGACTGACCTGATGTTTGTCCTGAGACAGATAGTTGAGAAGAAGCTAGAGATGAGGGAAGAGTTCAACTGGACATTCCTAAACTTGGAGAAAGCCTATGATAAAACACCAAGAAAGCTGATTTGGGCAGTCCTGTGGTGGTTCAAGTCCCAGAAACACTGGAGGAATTTAGTGCTGTGTACAAGGACCCAATAACTCAAATACAAACAGTGTTTGGACTTGCAGAGGGGGTCCCCGTTGAAGTGGCTGTGCATCAGAGTTCAGCTCTGAGCCCACTGCTGTTCTCTTTGGTGATAGACTACTTTAGCAAACAGGTTTGAGGGGACAGATCAATGAAGCTGCTGTATGCAGACAATGTGGCATTGCAGGCAGACTCTGAGCGTGAACTTCAACAAAGGAGAAGGGAATGGCATGTAAAACTGAACTTCAACAAAGGAGAAGGGAATGGCATGCAAAACTGAACTTCAACAAAGGAGAAGGGAATGGCATGCAAAACTGAACTTCAACAAAGGAGAAGGGAATGGCATGCAAAACTGAACTTCAACAAAGGAGAAGGGAATGGCATGCAAAACTGAACTTCAACAAAGGAGAAGGGAATGGCATGCAAAACTGAACTTCAACAAAGGAGAAGGGAATGGCATGCAAAACTGAACTTCAACAAAGGAGAAGGGAATGGCATGCAAAACTGAACTTCAACAAAGGAGAAGGGAATGGCATGCAAAACTGAACTTCAACAAAGGAGAAGGGAATGGCATGCAAAACTGAACTTCAACAAAGGAGAAGGGAATGGCATGCAAAACTGAACTTCAACAAAGGAGAAGGGAATGGCATGCAAAACTGAACTTCAACAAAGGAGAAGGGAATGGCATGCAAAACTGAACTTCAACAAAGGAGAAGGGAATGGCATGCAAAACTGAACTTCAACAAAGGAGAAGGGAATGGCATGCAAAACTGAACTTCAACAAAGGAGAAGGGAATGGCATGCAAAACTGAAGGCGCATGGGATGAAACTGAGTACAGATTAAACCATTGTAATGGTAGCAAATGGGGGGAATCAGAAGAAGCTGATAATTGAGATAAAAGGGAAAAGTGGCGCATGTTAACAATTTCAAGTATCTGGGAGGGATGGATGAGGAGAAGGGAGGTCTGAATGAGGAGATCAAAGCTAAAATAAGAGGGGTTGCAGACAAGTGGCATAATGTCAGGTGTAGTGATTGATGGAAGAATGCCAAAGAAAGTGGACAGTACTGTATTGTACAGAAACCCGGGCAGTAAATGCAGAGCGGATGAAGAAGCTAGAGATGACGGAGAGGAACTGCCTGAGATGGGTGGTAGGGTGCACACTGTGGGACAGACAAACAACTGAGGACATAAGAGCAGACACCAAAGTAGCTCACGTTGAAGAGATGGTCCAAGAAAAAAGATAATGGTGGTTCAGGCTTATGTGCAGGAAAGCAGAAGGCAATAGTCAAGCTTTAGACAGAAAGCAGGAGGAAAGGAGGGCATCCAATAAAGAGGTGGCTGGATTTTGTGAGAGAAGATCTGTGACAGCCTGGTGTGAGTGTCAAAGAAGGCAAGTGAGTGGCATTGAATAGAGAGAGAGAGAGAGAGAGAGAGAGAGAGCAACAGCTGACACCAAACCCTGACCCCATATAGAAATGGGGGGGCATGATGATGATGATGTGGTCATTGCCAAGTGTTGTACACTGGATGTTCTGAAGGCTACTGGTTTGTAACATTTTTTTTGTACCTTTTCAAATCGCTGTCATATTGCATTTACAACATGCAATAAAACATTTGATAAATGCATTGCTTTAATGTGTTCAATATTAAATTTACTTTTATATTAAATGTAACTCTGTCATTGCTAAAAGTGGAGCCCTGTGCTTATTCTGCATAAAAATAAAATACCATTAGCTACAGACCTCTGCCTTAGATGCATAGTGTTTCCAGTGATGAGTGGCATGAAATCTCATTAATGGTGCAAACGGCCATTTTTTCTTCTTTCAGTTGTTCTAAGTAGGTATGATCAGCAGCTTTTTATTTCAAAGCTATCAATCTATTTATACCTTTACCACATTTGATTCCACTAGGCTAGTGGCCTTCTTCAGGGGAGACCTAAGATGGTATTTATATTGTTAAGCAAAATTTGACCAGTACATTGGGGAACTTCCTCTATACATTTCGATAGGTGCCATGGGATCTTTTACAGCCACCTGAGCTACAACCAAGTCAAGCAGGTTTTACATCCGAAGGACTGTGCACACAGGAATGCAGCATCCCCTGTAGTGTCAGCAATTTGAAAATTTAATCCAATCACTGGAGTAGGAATAGAACCTACAGCCTTCTGGTTTTTCAGCCCTAAAGGTGAGCACGCTACTTGTTGAGCCACTTGTACTACTATCCTGATATCCTGTTGTGACCTGACTTGACTACTAGCAGGGCTTGCCTACTTGTTTCATTCTGGATACAGTAGTGAGTGAGTGAATTGCTTTGGCTTGCATGCATGCCCCAAACATGCATTGTTAATGAAGCACTGCGTTGCTTCCCTGTAGAACCTTTGTGTGTGTAAGGCAGTGTTGTTTTTGTAGGCAGGGCATAGGCCATCGGTATTGTCCTTGACTCTTTCAAGAGAGGTGTAGTTTAAGGGCAGGGCATGCTCTTGTATAATACTACTGTTTTATATCATCACAAGATGCTACTTACAAGTGAACCCCCCCCCCCCTTCAGCATAGTGGAAACTGGCCTGAAACCAGCTGCCACCAAAAAATTACTTTGTGGAATGCACTAACCCGACTGCAGATGTACAGGTAGGCTTAACAAGGAAGGTGTTGGCAGCTCCTATAGCAAGTTGTTATACCTGCTTCCTTAAGTGTTGGGTCATGTTTATTAGAATGAGGACAAATACTGCATATCTTGTTCAAACATCTGCTTACGGGGAGGTGATGCAGCAAGAAGAGAAGGTTGCAGGCTCTGCTTCCATGCCTGAAATTTGATAAGCAGCACCGTCATTGTACAGGTGCTGTTCATTTCAGTATTTATTGGAAAAAGACAGGTGAAGGACGTAGAAATAAAAATAAGTTGGGATATATTGTTGGGAAGTCACCCAACGCTACTTTGTTTGCTTAAGTGTGGATAAAAATACACTGACAGGTGTGACTGGGGAGTGGAATGAGTGCTGCTGTGACCTTGGGTGAAAATAGTATGCATTATTTAAAAGAAACAATTTGTTTTTGTCATTCTTAAGCAAACAATGTTAAAGTAGTAAAGAAAAACATTTTTTGTAGGAGTATAGAAGTGAATGGGGGTACTAACTTCTGACTAAACTAGACTGGAAGTTCCATGCTATTTCCATGTGTATTGTATGGTGTACATGGATGGTGCAAACAGAAAAGTGTGGTGTACTGTACAATTCATATAAATACCTGCAAACGTTAATTTTCAATGCTTAGATCAGTTTTCTTCTTCTTTAGTTCATATACATATATATTACTTGGATAGGTGCTTTGGTCCAAATCCTTTTTCATTTATGACCAGTGTCAAAAGGTCAGTGAAAATCAGTAAATTACAATAAGTCGAGATGGAATTGTATAAACATAAAAAATTGACACTGTTTATGTATTTTACAATATACAGAATACAAAATGTCCTAACAAATGCAGTTACAATAGAAGTATAACTACATGCTTCTATTGGCAGAGGATGAAAAAGGAGTGATTAATCTTAAGGCGAGAAACAGAAATGGCAGCCTATAAGGGGTTTTAAATTGTGGCTCAACAGAAGAGGTTAGAGGAAAGAGATGATATATAGAAAGTCTTGTTTCTTGTTACTTGGTATGCTAGTCAGGAAGAAGATGGGTTAGATGAGGAGGGGGACAGTCTGCGTCAAGTCAAAGCCAGAAATGTATGGAGAAGATCCTGAATGCTTGCAGGAGTAAGGAAGTGGACACTAAAGAATGAATCCCTACAGTATGGTAGGTAGAGGCTTGGATTTGTTGGAAGATGGTAAAGCTAATGCTGTGTAATGTGACTTATTGGGGAAGGACAAGAAACAGAGGGAAATATGTTTACCCAAAATCATATTGAAAGGATGTGATGTCTTGTACAGAGATGTAGTGGAGGTACTGAAGAAAAACCTTCTGGATAGCATTTACAAGAAGCTGCATCTTAGAAAATGTAGGTGAACTATTTAATGGAGCCAGTTACAGTGGAAAAGACCATCATGAAGCCTACAGCCTTTTAGAAACGGTGAAGACCAGATGCCATGTAGCATCTCATCTGGGTGCAAATGACACATTCCAAGGTGTGCCAAAGCCATTTGCAAGTTCATAGATACTTTACTAATCTGATCTGTGAGGATCTTAAGACTAGCCTTACATTCCCATGGTAGTTTTTAACCCGTATATTTTGCATACAAATAATGCCAAGATACAAAGAACAAGGATATTTCGGGATTTTTGCATGTCTTCCCTACATATATATATATATATATATATATATATATATATATATATATATATATACATATCCCTCCAGCTTGTTCTGTTTATTTCTCAAAAGAAATGGAGTTCCTTTAGGTCTGTGTTCATGATACCATTAGACTTGTGAATATGTAATAGGCCTGGTCTGTTGAAGCTATATATGCAAGGCCGAGGTGACCTTTCAGTAGCCTGTACAATACACAGCGAAGAGGGACAAAGCTTTGAGATGGCTTGTGAGATGGTCTGTATTGCTTTTACAATTTAGACCCTTGATTTTTGTGAGCGAGATTTATGGTTGTTCAAAACTGTGACAAGTGTTTGGACAGGTCCATATGAAGGGGAGTATGTTTGGCCTAATGAGTGCCAAGTACAGTGGAACATTTGCATCCCTGGATCTGGATGCAACACCTGGAAATATAACCTGTGCAATGAAAAAGGACCTCGTTGCAACACTTGACGTAGGTTCCAAAATCCTTTAAATATGGGATTCATTTTCATGGGTGTGTTGTCAATGTGATGGTTGCAAGGGGAGCCATGCTTATCGAAGAATCTGATTTGTACACTTATTGCTTTTTAGTCCATGATTTTGAGACCAGCTATTTGTTTGGGATATGCCCTCTTGCAGGATCTTAGTGTCCTTTGGGGAGTTTATGATGGCAACTTGCTCAACCATAAACCCTTAACATTAGCCTGGACATCTGAGAATTAAATGTCAAACAGGATTGGCCCAAAGAGTGAACCCTGGGGTACACCACTAGTGACAGATCTTTTAGAGGACATATTTCCAAGTGTGGGATGGTGTTTAATGCCTTTCTGAGGTCTAGATATGCACTGTATTCTGTTTTGCCCCAGTTATTGCAAACAGTATGACAGCCTAATAACGGTATTGTCATGTCTATGTTCCAGTGTCTTTGTGTGTTCTGAGCATTACTTTCATTTTTTTTCTTTTAAGAATGTATGACATATGCATGTGGAAGTTCTCAGTGGGAGAGGAAAGAAGATCGATTTTAAATCGGATCAGTAAATTAATGAAATGGATCTGCTGAATCAGGTGTCTCCTGGCTGCTGCTTTAATAACATGGTGTGTCTGCACAAATACGGATGAAGTGATGTACTCGTAGAAATCCATGGATAAATCCCTGAGTTTAAAGCACTTTACTTGTCATGTTAAGTGGACAGCACACACCACTTTTTAATTGTAACCTAGATTTATTATATTTAAAATATGACTTGTTTCTTAATTTTACATGGGACATAGTACTGTTGCAGTCAGGGACATACTGAGCAGAAAAAGGAAGAGTCTATAAAAACTATATTGATAATTATGGGCCTGCCTATCTTGTAGTAGTAATTAATGGCTCCTGAATGTATTTATTATGTGACCAAATCCACATATTTGCAAGAAGCTTCCTCACTGAGGGTGGTGCATCACTTCCGTCTTGAAGCTGTTAGGGTGCATGTAGGGGTCTATATTAGATCACCGAACGCTTAAAGTGAATGGTGATTAATCGACCTTATGTAAGCGAAAGCTTAAAATATCGAAGCAACAGAAACCCAAATTTTTTCCTAGGGAAAGAATTCTGTTGTCCGTTTCTGTTGCTTCGGTATTTTAAGTGCTGTGGTGGAAAGTTACGGGTCAGATTCAGGTAAGTGTGTGATTGTGTGGATGTGAGTGTTAGGGTGAGTTAGGTGAGTTAGGGAGTGAGTGAGGTGAGTGTGCAATAGTGACAGACCTTAGGGTAAGGGTTTGGGTTAAGGTAAGTGTATAGTTTAGTGTAGGGTTAGGTGTCAGATTTTACATGTATGTGTGTGGATTGCTGTTTATTTGGTGTGCTTGTGTTGTGTGTATGTGTTTTGGAACAGCAATCCCCCCCCCTCCCACCCCTCCAGGAAAAAAATTGTTGTTCTGACAGTTCGAGATTGTAAGCTTTCGCTTACATAGGGTCGATTAATCACAGTTTGCTTTTTTAAGCGTTCGGTGATCTAATATAGACCCGCATGTAGCTATAATGCCAAATGAGAGAGAATTCTGTGTGTAATGGAGTGGAAATGAGATTCTGAATGACTTGGTGGTTACAAAATGGAATTGATCAAAGCTGTTTTCAGTTACCTTCCAATGAAACTATATTTTATAGTGCTGGAATGTAAAAGTTATGGAGTATCAATCTTTCTGTGTAAAGCCGTATATAGATAAGTACTTCAGATAATAAAAATGTATATTTTTATTTTAGTGGGAGGTGTGTAGAGATGAGGAATTAAGATGGAAGATTTCCATTTTCTTTATTTTTAATGGGAGACATTCTGTCAAGTCAAGCTAAGCAGATGAAATGTATTGTTAGTGACGTACACATGGGGTACGCTGTTTCACACTCTTCTGGGTGCTTGGTAGCATGGAACTGTTCCAATATGTTATGACCTTTCAATTTATTGGAATAAGGGGTTGATCACCCCCTGCATGTGGAGTTTAGGGAGCTGAGGACTCCCATAAAGTAACTTGTATGTGCTCACATAGGGTGTCTAGTGTGGGGAATATAAAGTTGATAGGAATATTTTTAGTCACCCCCATTACATATTTTCAATTAAATCATATGGATCCTTAGTTCTTCCAATAGCAACTTTATGATGACATCATTTAATATTTCTTTTCTCCTCAGGTTATGTATGACTTCAGACATCCCTTAACCTGGTCCCTAGTTCCATCCTTCTTGGTGCTCATGGATTTGGTGATGTCCTAATGTGACCTTTCACCTAAAGGGTCAACCTTTGAAGGAAGCCATAAATTAAAGCAGAGGAGTAGATCACTATGTAATAAGGAGTGGAATAGCATGTGTTGGATCAGCATAATGCAGGAAGCTGAGGTGTTTGTGTGATGCTTAACTACTCCCTGTCTTGGAGCATGCATAAGGGTGGGAGTGCACGTGTGCATTGTGAGGCTGTGCATAAGGGTGGGAGTGCACATGTGCATTGTGAGGCTGTGCATAAGGGTGGGAGGGCACATGTGCATTGTGAGGCTGTGCGTAAGGGGTGGAAGTGCACGTGGGCATTGTGAAGCTGTGCGTAAGGGGTGGGAGTGCACGTGGGCATTGTGAGGCTGTGTGTGTCTCCACCATGATCCAGGATATAAAGTATACTTCAGCACCCCCACCCCAAATTTCCCCCCAGTTCTTGGTTGAATCCTTGACTTTCCAGGCAAATAGTTGAACCCAGATCATCAGTGTCACAATCTGTTTTATGCTTCTACGTCAGAGATGGCAGCACATATTATGATACTGTTGTTGACACACTTGTCTTGACGTGATATGACGTGACTTGGAGGTAATGCTTTTCCCCCCCAGCATATCTGTAAAAGGCTGCACAAATGCTGCTGCCATTGCTTAACTCTGCATGGAGATTTCTAGCGAATGTTTCCTTATTTTGGTTGCAAGCAGCACCATGAATTTGCAAGGTGGATGATAATGGCTTAAACTGCAGGCAGTGATGGTTACTAAAATGATGTCCAAGAGACTGGATTCTCAGCTTCAGGTACTTTCAGTTGTCAAGTGTCTTGCAAGATTTGGCATGGTGGTTTAAATACTATGCTAGCTTCATAATCTGTTTTTGAAGTATTCGTTTGTACCCTTCTTACTTAATGCTAAAAATGAGAATGCTGTACAGCTTTTATTCTTGATCAACCAAAATAGTAAGAAGCAACACACAGACTACCTGATACTGGATAGAAGCAATTTTTTTTTTCTAGGACCCTTTAAACCCGTGACCTGTGTCAACTGATATCCTAATTTTTATGGCTTTTATGTTTGGCTACTTATGATTAGGATCATTCAAGGTAGGAATAATTAGAACAACTTTGCAAGATAGTTTAGTTCTATGTATAGGATAACAATCCAACTCCAAACATATGTTTAATCTTTTCCCAATCACAAATCTCAGCCATCTGGCCTCATTCAAAAAGCTGCTGGAATACTACTTTTCAGATGTGACAAAATGCATGTTCTAAACCATAAGCTTATTTTTAACCTTCTCCAGACTGACTTCTTGACTTTTTTTCACTAGATTTTCTTTTTCTGTATAACCCTCTACTTGTGTACATTATTTGTACATCATTCTGTATTCCAATACCCATGTTCCATAACCCGATGTCTCCTCGCCTTGTATTATTCTGCTTCAGTCTGCCCAGCTTCAAAGAAAGACTGATTTGCATGCAGTTACTCTGTACAGTCATTAATGTGTTTGCAGACTACCACTAGGTGATTAATACCATTATGTGCCAACATTTCAGGGCTATTCTGACTCTGAATTTATCTGTGCAGTATCTGCTGTTAGTTGTGTTTTATATACAGAGTATTTCACCATGACTCACTTTGCTGTTTTATTGTATGATAGCTTTATTGTATTTGTATTTACTTTTGCAAGTACAAATACCACAACTGTTCCTATGGTTTACAATTTTGTTTGTTTTTGATTTTGATTTATTTGGATTGCACTTGCTCATTGCATCATTTTTTTGGAGGCTTTCTCCTAGGTCCTTCACTGAAAGCAGTCTCCAACCCAGATGGATGACTCTGTAATCAAAACTATAGTACAAGTAATTAACGGCTTGTGATTTCTTGACACACAGCAGAGCATGTTATATTGCATCACAGACTAAGTTCTTCTGTCTTTTATACTGTTTGACAAGGCCTACTTTAATTAGGTACCCAAACTGTACAACAAAAATTTTAATTTCAGGGAACTGTTCCCTAAAGTGGTTTAATTTATTATTGTCTGATTTAGTTTAAAGTTAACATCTGTTCTAAACTGCAGCTGGTGAAGCAGAAATAACTTTCCCCACTTCTGACTGTGGGATTCTTATCACCACCCAGCAGTCTGTTTATGTCTGTATACAGTGTTTAATCAAAGCAGGAAACATGGCTTCAGATTTGAAATCCGTGCAGCTAGACGTTTGAGAAACTAGTGACATTAAATGTGTTTTGAACTGTTGGACCTTTTACTGGAAAATGTCACTTGTCTCTCTGGCTTTTTTGTGCTGAAACATGAAAGGCAAGGTAAGGTCTGTTCATAATGAGAAAGTGACCAGACCATAGCATGATATGTGGTCCCTTGTCTATTTCTCTGAAAACTATGTTTTTAAAGTCCTTCTTACACTCCACCCTCCCAAAGAATGTAGGCTAAATTTGTAAATCCATAGTTTTAAGAGTGTTGTATTGTTTTCCTCTGACATTCTAATTTTCAGCTCCATGTGTGATTTGATATGACCTTTATGGTTCTCCATGGTCACAAGGGGCAAGGTGTCCACCCATGTTGCTAAAAAAGTGTTTGAGTAGTTGCTTGTGAGAGAGAGAGAGGCAGGAAGAAAAAGGGCAAATTTGTCCAGCTTGCCTGTGGAATTTCCAGTCACTGCAGCACTTTTAACAGTTTGGTGTAGTTCAGAGGGACCTGCAGTGCCAAGGAGTGAGCCAGCAAGTGCTTTACAAAGGGGTACACATACTCGCAGAAATATGAAGTGACCTGAATGTGAGACCCTTTCACAGCTGCTTATATTCAGGGAGTAATATAATGGCTGATCATTTGTGTACACACACACACACACACAAGGTGGATGAAGTAGGATTAGAACCCCTACCACCTACTGTTACACACTACAGCTCAGAGTACTAGTTGCATGCACTACTGGTCCCCCCCCCGATAAGCACTGTAATGGAGATGAGATTCTCTTTACCAGTAGCCTCACTTGGAAGGGAACAAATGAGCTGGTGAGCCCCTTTTGGGTGAAGGGTGTTCACTTTCAATGGACAGAAGTCCGCCAAGGAGAAGACTATTGCTCATAAGTCAGGAGTACAGTTTACAAAGTTTAGAATCTGATATTGTTTCCTTACATGTGTTTTGAGCATATGATATGAAATTATTTCATTCATACTTCACATCATCTTGGAGCAAGAAATCTGAACAGAGACATAAATAAAAGTGGGACAAAGACCCAGAAATAGGGACAATTCTTAAATATTTCTCTTACAAACTTAGAACGTTGACAGAATAAGAGGTTTGCATTAGCATTAATTTTCTGAAACTCAATTGTCTCATTATTTTCTACCTTCATTCAGTCTTTAATGATTTAGCACAGATTTGTTAGAAAACTACAATTTTATGAAAAATGGACCAAAAATATGAAGCAAAAATCTGGACATTCTGCAAAAATCTGGACAGTTGAGAGGTTGATTGGTGTCTTAAGCTCACCAATTTCTATTCCTGATTTTTTAAGTTTCTTGGCACTTCTTCCACTGCCTGCATGGTTTCCTTCTTGTGCTATGGCAATGACTCAAAGTACTTGTGCTTTTTATTTTACTTGTGTGAGTGTGTGTGTGTGTATGATGAATATGAAACCATCTGTCAGACGTTAGTCACTTCAGTCCGCAATGATTTAACAAAACAAAAACCCCACAAATCTTATGAAATGACCAAAAAAGAGGGAGACATCTTGGCATTCTGCAACATCTTGGCATTCTGCAACATTCTGGAAGTTTAAGAGGTATAAAGGTTGTGTGCATGTCCCCTTTTAGAATAAAAGCTTTTTATTGTTGGGTTTCATTCAAGTTAAAACTTTAATCTGCTTGTTCAGGTTGATTGAAGCTTCTATGGCTTCTTTGTCAACCAAAACTTTAGCTAGAGGGCATAAAATAATGGCAAAAATATAAAAAAAATCTATGTTTTTGTATATGTAGAAACAAAAGTGCTAAAGCAGGTTTAAATATCTCTTCGTCTTGTGTCCTTTTCTTGTTTCACGTTATGGAATAAACAAAGAACTACTTCTGTTTATGAAGTTGTAATGTAATTTTAAGTAACTGTGTTAGAATTCTTTTTTTCTACATTGCTCTCTGTTACGTGAGCACTTATCTTATCAGCTGTCTGTTTTGTGTGTTACTTTATGACAATGAGTATCTCTAGTTAAGAATTTTGCTGCTGAAGGGTATTTCTTCTAATCTGCATTATCAAGGTGTGGTAGTAACCCCGACGGCAAGTAGAACCATGGAGTCCTTCAAAGTGTCTCTACATTATGTAATTCTATAATGTGAGTTGTCCTGTTTTAAGCTTCTGACAGATGTCCAGTATTTTCCTGTTTTAAGTTTCTGACAGACTTCTAGTATTGTGACCTGCAACACTGAAGAATAAGATGCCATAAACTAACTTTCTATTTTCAAACTCTGTTTCATGAGTTTTAATCTGTAATTTCATGTAGAGGTATTCTTTGATATAAACAAGTGGCCACCTGGGACCCAGCTGAGCTACAAAATGATTTGGCCATTATAGTGGTACTTTATCAACCCTGAGGAGTACAGCTTTGGATTTTACCTCTTTATAAGGTTGCATTTATGACATTGAGGGTACACTGTAGTACTAAAGTTGAATGAAGTTCCCCTGCTGGAAAAATGGAGTAGCTTCAACCTTTTTTGGTCTGTGGCCAAATCTACTGATGTACGGGGTTGTATACATAGTAACCTTATGATATTCTGAGATTCGTACCTGGAAAAGCAAGACTGAATGAGTGAAAATGTGGACTTGAGCAAACTTGGACCTGTATGTTTGTTTTTCAGAGTATTGATTTTGGTCTAATGTACGGCAGTCTTGGAGTTGATTTATATATGTATAAGTTTGAAGGATAGGCTAGCTGCTTCACCTCTGTCTATAAAAAGTGTCAAAGAGGAAAAAAAATGGGGAATAAACTGGAAATGTGGGCGTCTAAATGAAAAGGAAGAGAGGAGAGGAGTCTCAAACTAGAATCTGGGGTATCTCACTGGATTCTTCAAACGTGTGTGTGTGTGTGTGTGTGTGTGTGTGTGTGTGTGTGTGTGTGTGTGTGTGTGTGTAAGCCAGTGTTCTATGAATGATGATGCAGGCTATTTAAAGGTCATCTCTAAAAGATGACGTATAAAACCGATTCACCTTGCTGCTTCGGTTTTATTTTTAAAATATCATTGTAATGAGTTTTGACTGCACTGAACAGTTTCCTGCTATGTATGGCATCATTGTCGCAAAGCATGTTTAAAGTATTTGCCTCTGTATTTACAGAGGTGCTAATGTGAGAAAATAGGAAAGGCGCAGGTGAAAAATAGTGTCTTGGGAAGAAGTATAGAAAGTCATTAAAAGTTTGGGAAAGATAATATACAAGGTTATTAAAAAGGCCCTTTCCCTGCTGATTTAAAAAAAGTTTGGCAGCATGCTTGACAAACTACAGATAAGACTGTTTTCATACCTCTCAACTTGTCTTACCTCCTTAGAAGCTGGAGTGTTGGCATGCTACTGAAAGTTGAATGTAGTTCCCATGCATACAGGTGGACCTAAGAAAAAGGTAGTCCGTTTTATATCTGTTAGTTGTATTTTCATGCTAGTATAGTTTATGGGAAAGATTCTGCTGGGCTGGCAAGTGGAACTGCTAAATTCCATTATTGATGGTAATAATTAAGCCTTCATTAAGCAGAGTTTACGCCTGTGTAGCTTGCCCCAGTTCTATGACTGGATTACCACAAAGATTTGTGGATGTGGTTTAGCCTGAAATTCCTATGAGACCTCTAATATCAACTGTTTGGCTGGTTTAAGGCAGAAGGGCATAGTTGAGGAGGGCTATAGGGAGAAAAGCCAGATTGCTTCCCCTTTTTTGCTGAACCTGTCCTTCACCTTCACTGCTACACCTAATACAAATGTGTTAAACTGGTCCACTCTCCCCACTGGACCCTGATCAAACATGGGGAGATTTTTAGAATCTATACGTAACAATGCTATGGGCTATAAAGGAGCTTGTAAGTGGATTTGTATTAATGTGTTGTATCTGAGACTGTAAATGTTTATAGGCAACTATAAGTTAATGTTTCATAAGTTGCTGCTGTAAACAAAGGCATAGTAGAGATGCAAAACAGAAAACTTGGATACACCTGTGATATTTTAAGTGCTGGTAAAACCAGCTTTAAATGGGCAGCAGCTATTTGCATGCATTCCTTCACAGAGTCCATTGAAATACTTTTAAACAGTGTGTTTGGTATGAATAAAATAATCCTTGTTCTTTGTGTACTTATTGAATGCAACTTCTGTGTTCATGTCATCATGCTGGTCTGTTTGACAGGATGTGGGACACGCAGACAAGCACGGTAGCCTTGAATTCACTTTTATAGCATAAAGTATTTATTAGCAAAAGGGTATTTTGCAGATTAACAACTGATGTAGAAAACAAAAATCAGAAAAAGTGATATGTCCAGTAGAAAACTTTCCAACAGGTAAGGCCATGGTTTTATTAAGCATTTACTTTGTTCAGGCAGGTAATGATGCATAAAGCTTTTTTTGGTTAATTGGAAGTGGGATGGAAGGGAACAAGTACCCTCCTTTAGATGATAAGTTTAAAACAAGGCCCCATCTGCTTGAGTTGCTGGTAGATCAGGTTCATAGCTTCATAGATTACTAGTAGGCTAACTGTCCTTGTGGGCCATTTTAAGCCTAGCCAATTACCCCATGTGAGAATCAAACCCTGCACCTTGTGTGTAAAGGTAAACACCTTAGTCTTTATGCCAGCCTCCCAATGTGAATGATCCCATGGCACATATCAAAAAGAGTAGCGGTTCTTTTATATACAAAATAACTCATATTTACAAAATATTTGTATATTTACATATGTACAAATATCCAAATCTGTTTACACCTATTCATAATTTCCTTCATAATCCTTTTACATTTTCATCTCTTAGATGCCCACTCCTTTTTCCAAAATTGCCATCTGATTTCACTTAATATTGTTGCTAAAATCCATTTACCATTAAACATAATTTCATTTATTCTTTCATTCCATATAACCTAAAATAATTTGTAACTATTCTTTTATGCTTCACTTCTGTTCTTATAATATAAGTATTTATTCTTGTCCAGGTTTCTTAAATGTCTTTGAAAAAATCTTCTTCACATAGTTTTCCCCAAAACGTTTTTTTTTTTTTTACATTTCAAAAACACGTGTTCTACATTATCAGTTTTTTTCTTAGTGGTAACTCATTTGTTTCATTTATACACTCTTAACATTGGGGTATGGTAAAAGAGTATCATACTTGTACAGTTTTATTGCTAATCTCTCATCTTTTTTGTTTATCCACTTTAAAATTTTGTACACATTTAATGAAGTGGCATATACCACGGGGTTAATTAATTCTAAACCTCTACCATACACAACTCCTCTTTTTGCTGGGTTTAATCTAGGGCTCCTTATAAATGAAAAAAAAAAGTGCAATACTGTTAGCAGGATAATACACTTGCTAGGTATGCAATTTAACCTTCAGTACTGAATTTATCAAATAAGCCTTTTTTCTGAATTTATATGTTCTCCAGAAAAGACAAGTTTGTTTTGTTTCTAATATTTTCCTCATTGAATTCTACCTTCATACTTATTCCCGACTTGTATACCTAACACAGAAATTTCATCCATTACTCAGTCAGCACCTAAACCTTTACTTTACTTTTCTCTTTACTTAAAACTATTTCTGTGATCTCCAGGAACTAATTTGTAAAAATTATTACTTTTATCTATTTTGCAAGTATTATAATGTCATCTACATATCTTAAAAACTGGAATTCTTAACCCTTCATGTATTATATATACTACCTCCGTTATTTTGTAATTTATTTCACATATTTTCACATTTATTGCTAATGCAAAGAGTATACAGCTCATTGGAGGCCCCACTCTTCATATGTACCTTTTGGCTTAACCAGCCATTTTGAAGTATTTTACTTTTAGGACATTATGCATGTCAGCATAAACTTTCAGACTTGTATTCTTTCAATATTATCCATAAGATTCCATGTCCAGTTGTGCCAAATGCCTTATTAAGGTTTCCTATCACAATTTTCACTTTTCTGTTGATATCAGCCACCATTTTTCTACCATTAACAACTCTCGACAACTCTTCCTCTTTATACTATCTTCCATAATGTTTTCCTTTTTAGTTTCAACTCTTTTTTTGGATTATTTTCTTAAAGATGTGAATTTATTATTAGTAGTATTATTATACTATCAGTGTCCACTTTTTAATTGTCTTCAGCCTTTCTTCTTCCATATGAATTGAAGTATTCCACTTCATAGTTCTTTATACATAAAACCTTAATTTAACCATTTATTAAAAGACTTTAAAACATATATATTTTTTGCCAATCGTTAAATTTTAAAAAAATTTCTTACACTATTCCATCAGGGCCTGCAGCCAAATCTGTGTTTACTTGTCCTAATACTTTATCTAGCTCATTTAAACAAGTCTCCTTTTTGAAGGCTTTATTCTCTTTTTCTTTGCACATATTGTACTACACTGTTCATAATCTTTTCCTGCGTTTTTTTGTTTCTCCTTTTACATTTATTTCCTTCATCACACAATCATTTTCCTTAACTAATTTACTTAAGTAACTAATATTTCTTTTTCCTTGTAAAAATATATTTGCTTATATAACACTTGTATTTTTTCTATATTTATTTTCATATAATTCTATTTCTGTGTCAAAGTACTTTCAGTCATTATGTTCTAAATCTTCCACGGTATAATTATATTTATTCTTCACTTTTCTCAAATCATATTGCCACTGTAAAAATTATATCTTTCCTTAAATATCAGCCATCAGCCTAGCCCTTATACTCTCCCCCACTGCTTCTTATCTTTTCTTTTCTCTGTCTCATGGTCTCCCATTGTGGTATCACTGTTCCTATTACAGGGATTGCCACTAGATGGCAGCCTAAGACCACTAATTTGTCTTTTTTTTTTTTTTTTTTTGTCCAAAAGCCCTTCTAATCCCGCGGTTGTGGTGCTGCGGTAGCGTTGTCGCCTCACAGTAAGACGCTGTCCAGTTCGATTCTCAGCTAGAGCGTCTTCTGCGTGGAGACTTGCATGAATGTGCGTACCTTCGTTGAAGGTTGTGCATCAGGGCTGGTAACTCGGCATGTAAAAATCAACTACCAATCATTAGCTGACCGGAGTTCCGTTGTGGCGACCCCTAACTGGGAAAAAGCCGAAAGACACCACAACAACAAGAAATAAAGCTCTTCTCCCAGATATTTTCCTGCTCCTCACTCCACTCTATACATCTCCATTCTCTCTGAACCATTCTAATCCTTTCTCCCCTTCCACCACTAAACAGTCCCTTACCCCCTTGCATACTTTACCTTGGAACTTACCTTCCACTTTCACTGATTTGTTTTCCTTATTACCTTTCTTTTTCTTTTCCTTGTTGGCTCTACCCTCTCTGTTCACCCTGTGGGCTCACTCCGCTCCTCTACCCCAAATTCCCACCCACCCCCACTGCAACTACAATTATACTTACCTAATCACTCCTACTACCTCACTACCCAATCCAAATGTACCCATCATCCCATCCCTCTATACACCCATACAATTAAAGCAACACTCCAACAAATCATCAATGGCAACCTTCAGTCCCATTAAACTATATTACTACCAACCCATACCTTCTCTCTTTAGTAACCAATTAACTTTTTTCTGTCCTTTTAATAACCTAAACCTACCACATTAACTTATAAGATGACACTTGACCTCTACATCTACTCATCAAAGCAATATTCCTAATCACCTTAACTACCCTAAACTATCCCACCCAACTTACCAATTGTAATCACTCCCCCTCATTCCACACCACTATATCATCCCAAACAAAATACCAAAACACTACTGCCCTGATATCTCCTCACCTTTATACCCTAAATACTTCTGTGCTCTTTTCCTATAGACTCCTACTTGACACTAAATCCATTGCTCCCAAATGCAATATCTTCAACTCCACAAAACTCATAACCCATACACTACACTCCAAACTCACCAAGCATCTCCTCCAATATCTCCTCTTTATCCTTCTCTCTGGGGATATCCACCCAAACCCAGGCCCCTCCACCACAAAAAGCCAAGACCCACAAACCCACCCCCCCCAAACAAAATGCAAACCCCTCCACTTCACAGCACTAAATACTCAGAGATTATGTAACAAAATCCCAAACCTTCAAGCCTGGCTTCTACATAACCAGCCTGATATTCTCTCTATCTCAGAAACCTGGCTTAAGCCCGACATAAAAGACTCAGAATTAATACCACCCAACTATCACATAGTAAGGAATGACAGGACACAAAAAAGGTGGTGGTGTAGCACTATTTTACTCAGCATCCGTCTCAGTTACCCCTTACACCAAACCCTTCTCCAAATTCGGCAAGGCAAAAACAATACCAGCCCTACTCCACCTGAATAAGCATAAACTAATATTTGTTCTCTCCCTCTATATTCCCCCTGGAAATATATCATCCCTTGAGAAATTCTCTCCTGGGTCTCCTCCAACCATAATACTGGATGATGTTAAGATACACTGGGGCACAATACAATCCCCCACCAACTCTCTCAATATTAACTTATACAACTAATCAACTCGACTAGCTAAGAACTTCACTACTGGAAGTATCATAGACTGGATTCTGGTATCCTATCCTCACTATATGTCAGACAGTGGCATTCTCCCAGACCCACTAGCAGACCATTTCCCCACTTTCACCCATCGCCTCCCATCCTCTATGCAACAAACCCACTCCTATACCTCTACTCACTGCTTAAACTTTAATCCTGAAACTTTCACTAACACACTAAATAAAAACACCAACTGGAACCCATTAAAAAACATTCCTTTAGATAATGCTCTTTCCTGCTTCAGCACCACTTTCATAGATCTACTCGACTTGCTTGCTCCACCAAAAACTAAACATATAAAAAATAACTCCGTACCCTGGCTAACCGAAAACACTTTAGCCACCATGTGTCTATGCGACAAAGTCTGGACACGATACCACAAAAATAAAATCAACCTCACTGAATCGAAGTAGTAAAATGTCGAATGTTATAATATCGAACCCAAAACAGCAAACTCTGAAAATAGCGAAGCTGCAAAACATAGAATTCTTTCCTAGGGAAAGAATTTTGTGGGCTGTTTCTGCCGCTTCGCACCACAGTGGAGAAAATAGCGAAGGTTACGGACCGGGATAAGGTGAGTGTGGGAATGGGATAGTTAGGGACCTTAGGGTTAGAGAGTGGGTAAGGTGAGTGTGTGATAGGGGCCTTAGGGTTAGGGAGCAGGTAAGGTGAATGTGCGATAGTTACGGACCTCAGGGTTAGGGTTTGGGTTAAGGTAAGTGGATAGATAGTAGTGTATGTATGGTTTAGTGTAGGGTTAGAAGTAGGATTTTAAGTGCATGTGTGTGGATTACCTTTTTTGGTGTGCTTGTGTTGTGTGTGCGTTTCTCGGAACAGAAAATTTTTTCCCTGGAAAAAATTTGCTGTTCTAAGCTTTCAATTTATATCGCATTTCGACATTCCAAGTTTGAGCTTATGGTGTTCGATATTTTGGGATTTCGCTTATGTGATATACAGGGCGGCCACGGTGGTGCAGCAGTTAGCATTGCCACCTCACAGCAAGAGGTTCTCCGGTTCGATTCTTGGCTGGGGTGTCTTCTGTGCGGAGTCTGCATGTCCTCCCTGTGGTTGCATGGGTTTCCTCCAGGTGCTCCAGTTTCCTCCCATATCCCAAAGACATGGTGTAGGTGGATTGGACACTCTAAATTGGCCCTAGGTGTGAGTGTGTGCCTTTTGTGGAAGGTTGGACTCCGGGCTGGCAACTCAACACCATAAAACTCCACTGCCAATCATGAGCAGATGGGTGATCCACTGTGGTGACCCCTAACCGGGAAAAGCCGATTTCACTACCCTCCAAACTAACCACAATACCAATCCCAAGCTATTCTGGAAAGGAATTTCATCTGTCCTCAACACTGGTAAAACGATAAACCTTAGCCCAACCCAGATGCAACCGACCTGGACTTGGCTACCCAATTTAACTCCTTTTTCATTGACTGCATCAGTAAACTGACATCATCCTTCACTAACAATTCAGTGGCTTCTCATCAACCCATACCCACCCCTATCTCCCCTAACAACCCCTGCCCTCAACCACCAACTTTCTCCATAAAACCCATCTCCATATCTACTGTAAAAAAACTTCTCCTAAAATTAAAGCCCGGTTCCAATGCCCCTGATAAAATCCCCTCCTACTGCCTAAAAATAGCTGCAGAAGAAAAAGCCTTCGCCGTCAGTATACTAATTAATCAGTTCATCATAGAATGCCAGGTCCCCCAACTCTGGAAGAAAGCCTTTATCAGTCCCCTCCAACAAAGACAGCAGTAATAATAACATTACTAACTTCTGCCCCATCACCATCCTATCCCCCATTTCTAAGCTTCCTGAAAAGTGTGTACACCAACAACTCTTACCCTATCTCACTAATAATCACCTTCTTACCCCCACACAACATGGCTTTAGACCAGGTCATAGTACCTTCACTGCCCTGCTCTCCTTTCTAGAAACAATCAAAAAAGCCCGTGATTCTGGTCACTTCATATCCATTCTTCTCCTTGACCTCTCTAAGGCATTTGACACTATTTCCCACAACCTGCTTCTAACCGAACTCTCTAAACTTAACCTATCCCCTTCCTCTACCCAGTGATTCTCAAACTATCTCACAAACAGGCAACAGGCAGTTAAATGGAAAAAAGCTACCTCACCCTTCCTTAATACGTCCACTGGCATCCCCCAAGGTTCCATTCTAGACCCCCTACTATTTAACATATTTATAAACGATTTTTACCAAGCCATCCCAAACTTAGCTTCACTCAATATGCAGACGATTCCACTATAATTTGTTCCTCCCCTTCAATCACAACCTTACACAAGCCTCTTTCTCTTCTACTGAGCAGCGGATGCTAGACAACCATCTGGCCCTTAATGCAACCAAAACAAAACTTATGCTATTCAATGCCTCCAAAACCTCTTCCATAGATAAACAATCCTTCATAATCACCAGCAAAAATAATACTCCCCTAGAAGTGGTCTCTGAAGCAAAATTACTAGAAATAACCATTGATGATCAATTAAAATTTGACAAGCATCTACATGTAAATATCAAAAAAGTCATACAAAACTTGGTATGCTTTACTGTCACAGTCACTTCATCTCTCCCTCTACCAGGATTACACTAGCCAATACATACCTTATCAGTTCCCTTTTATATGGTGCCACTATCATCACCAACCTACATTCTTCCCTCAAAACAAAACTCTCATCTTGTTATAACAAAATATCCAAGTTTGTTGAGCCTCTTCCCACCACTGCAATTCCCTCCACCAATTAGGTTGGCTAGAGTTAGCTTACTTATTAACTTGTACCCAACTTATCCAAGCACATAAACTCCTTTATAATGCATCTCTCTGCCCCTCACTAGCAAACACCTTTGAAATGCACAAACCAGACCGACTCCTGAGATCCAATTCCCAAAACCTTATTAAACTGCACAAACCCACACATCCAGCTGGGAATCACCTGATGTTCTTCTCTCTAGCTCGCCTTTGGAACTCTCTCCCTTCTCCTATCGACACTACTAGAAGTCTCTCCTGGTTTAAAACCTCACTGCACTCGCACCTTACTTCACAATGGAAATGCTCATGCTCCCATCCTACCTAATTCTAACTAGACTTTCTTGTCAGATTTTCATACTCACTTACCTATCACTGCCTCCTATAGTTCTCCATCACTAGTGGTGTATATGACTAATGACTAAATGCACCTGATGTAATTCAGAAAATAAATAATCTTTTTATTTTCTTTTTCTACTTACTTAATCTATGCAATTTTTGTAATTCAAAATTTCTTTGATTTGTTCTTTACTTACACTGAAATGTTTATGATTTGTTCTTTTCTAACACTGTAATATTTAACTGAAATGTATACCACAGATTTGTACTTTCTGTATTATTCATTTGTATTTTTCTGGAGCTTTTCTCCCCAGGACTCCATTGAAAACAGGCTTTTTGTGGCCCAATGGACTATTCCTTTGCTTAGTTTTATATATAATTGGTTTTCCTTTATCTCTAGCCATATTGCCAAATTATCAGAAAATCCTGTTTAACTACCCCCCTCTTTTATAACTAAATTTTCTTGTACTATAAAATAATCTATTTCAGTTCTATACATACCCCTTTTATAAGTCCATGAATATTTGTCACAAAGTTTTAACGTAGCACATTTATAACTTCTAACATTTTTCTTAAGTCGTTTCTTTTTACGTTTCCCTCTTAAATCACAATTGAATACTGTAATAAGATTTTATGTTCATTGTTACATAGTCTAAAATCTGATGATAAATGCTTTCCCTTTCTTTACAACTGGTTACAGAATCGTTCTTTCCATTTTAAATCTACAATGTTTAATCTTCCCATTTTCGCTAGTTACATCTAATATCTTTACTGTATTTCTACAGAATTTTCCAAATTCCAGATTCTTTCCTCCCCATCGTTTCTGTATAATCTTTTTTTCATTTGTTAAAAATCTCGTCTTCTACTACAATTACATCTATAGCACGTGGATTACATCGCTCCAAAATTCCTATTCTTTATTCTTAATACTATTCACATTTACAGAAAACATTCTAAAAATTTTTATTTTCCCTTTTCTGTTAAGACTCATAGTTTCATACCGAGTTACTGGACTAGCTTTCTAAATAGGTCATTCTAAGCCTAATCAATGTCTTTCCCAAAGTTTAATCAAACACTGTATCTTTTGAATATGAGTCGAACACCTTCAGCATTATACCGGACCCCAATCTTTAGCTGTGTGTTTTTTATCCATTTCCTTTCTTTTTTTTTCCTTTTGTACTTATCCCTTAAAATTTCCTTTTTCTGCCTTTTACCCTTTAACCAATATAATTTTTCCCTTTTACTACCTCACACTCTATGCGTCATCACTTATTTCAGAAGTTTCTTCTACCTATTTTTTCTCATCTGATATTTCTTCTATTTCTTCTTCTGTTCTTTTTGTGCATTTTCTTTCATTTTTCCTTACTGTTGTTTTCATTTTTGCAATCCATCCATAAAGGCCCAATTTTGTTACATTTTGTAACATTTCAATTCACACGTTTTTGTACCATGTCCCTTTTCCCAATAAATGTAACTTTTTTGTTATAGTTAGTTGTAAAATACTGCGAATAACCAGGGTATTTAATAATACTCCCACCCCCCCCATGTTTTTTTTTTAATTTTTCTGTTAACACAATATTACGGTCACAGCCACCAGCCCATAAACTCCTTTTTATCATAAATGTTTGCAATTTCCAGAACTACTTTGCATACATTTCTACTACTGTTTGGAATTGTAAATGAATCTTTTTTTCTTTGTTTCCATCTTAAATGCTTTTATTACACAAAGATTTCATGGGTTACAGTTTTTGTTTTTTCTCAAATGTCACAAAATGTCTTTAATAACAATAAATGTTCTTAACTGATTTGCTTATACACTGAAAGGAGCTATTAAATTCTCGCACTTCATACCTATACATTTCTTTGTCTTTCTTTCTTTGAAGCCTTACCATGTAGTTCTATTTTTTATTTTCTTCTGCCTTCTTTTCTGCTACTCCACTTTTGCCTTCTTTTTACTTTCTCTTCCATCTCACCACCATTCTTCAGGATTATCCTTGCATCCTCCTTTTTATATATTTTTTCATAATTCCCTCCCGGGAAACGTCTGCTTCATTTTCTGGCTCACATTGCACCACCATTTTTTTAATCATCCCACAACCCTCATTTCCATCAATCAGGTTTCTTCGAAACATTTCTTCAGAATCCTGTACATATTCTCCATTTTTGACATTTGCTTTCTCCTTCATTTCTTTCACCACTCCATCTCCTTGTCTCCTCATCTACCTCCCTGTTTCTTTGGGCCACCTCTGCCTGGGATGGAAACAGGAAGGGCTCCTCCAAATTGGGTCCCACTCAAAACAATGACTAGTAGGGGAACTTCCGTGATGCCTTGGTCAAATTTCCCCTAGTAGTGTGAATACCACATTGGATCTCCACTGAAAAGAGTCTACTGGACTAGTGGAACTAACCTGGTCAACAACTGATAAGTATTACATATAATTAATATTAGACATTTAACATGCCTTCTTTCTGCTTTAGAATGTGCAGCAGGAAACTTGAAGTCTATATTAAAAAATATTCTAGCTGAGTGGACGTAATTTTGTGCTGAATTTATTATGTTACCAGTCTTTTATTGGTAAGTGGGGTGTTCACAGGGAAATAGTATTGTTGCTGGACAGTTAGGTGGGATAAAATGCCTATTTCAATCTAAAGAAGAATTGACATAGTTTCACCTCATAAACTGTATGATTATATTTTGATTAACATCTTTCCTCTTCCAACATGCAGCTTTCATTCAAGGAGGTTACAAACTGCTGAACATTTTCATGCAGTGAGTCCAACAGAGTGTGAACTTGCCATACAACAGGTGCCAACTATCAGGAATGTATTCTGACTGGGGAATGTATATATTTACAAAAATCAATATTAGAGAGTATCTATGAGAAATGTTAATAATACTATATCTCATTCAGAATTTCTAATCTGACAATGTCTTTATATTGCTACTGAATGTGCCTTTCTTAGATGCATGGTGGAAAGGTTAGCAAATGCCCCTAATTTAATACTGCAAATTTTGCTTAAGTAAATAAAACATACCAGCCACTAAGGACTAGTGATAAAGTGTAAGATGTAGAAGTGGGATGCAGACATTCTCTTTCTCCACTTTGCATATGATTTTTAACTTGTCATTCTTGCCAGAGGACTCGCAGAAAATTTGTTGGCATAAACTGTATGAAAAGAACCATGGTGACAAATATCAATTTTTTTTTCACCACTACAGACTTTTTTTTCATCCTTTTAGGTCTGTTCCTTGGATCACCAAATACACATTCTTTCCTGTGCATAATTCTGTAACAGTTTGGCACCATATTTTAGCTTTTTATGAATGTCTGTATTATTCCCGTTTTGAAACTTGTCGCAGCATCTGCTGCATGTTTGGTGCCATATGTCAAGCTCTGTCACTGTCACTTATTATGGGGAAGTATCAAATGACTGCATACTCGAGTCCCACAGCTGTGGCAGTGAAACAGCTTTCAAAACTCTGACCATTAAATATCATAGCATTCTCTCTTAAAAACTGCAACTGAGGGTCAGAAAATGAGTCTTCTCTGTCTACGGGATTAATTTATTTATTAAACACTGCATTTTAAAAATAAAAATTAAATGTATAAATTTTAAATTTTATATATATTTTTTATTTATAAAAATAAACTAAAAATGTCAAAGTTCATCATGAAAACAATTGGTAACTAAGGGGAGCAAGACAAAATCTGATCTATGTGTAAATTACAGAAGTTGAGAGGGACAGGGCAGTAGAAGTATACACAGAAAACTAAATATTTGGTAAAAAGTGTGTACAACTAAGCCATTTTAAAAGGCTTTACAAAAAAAGAGCTATTCGACCATTGTTAACTGAAACAAGAAAAAAAACATAAATGTCTTTTTAGGAGCTTGAAAGTACTGCCATTCAAATCAAAGAAAGAGGAGTGCTATGGAAGAGGAAAGAGAGCCAGCAGGAATCCCAAAGTCATGGCCTTCTGCCCTGTCAGTCCCCTCCCCTGAGAAGAGCTTAATTCAGTTTGAGAGGAAAGTATTACAATACATTTAGAGTTGTACGTGTGTGTGTGTGTGTGTGTGTGTGTGTGTGTGTGTGTGTGTGTGTGTGTGTGTGTG
>NC_056747.1:1324738395-1324750895 GCF_019279795.1 Protopterus annectens
CATATATATATATATATATATATATATTTATATATATATATATATATATATATATATTTATATATATAGGTTCATAGGTAGGTACTAGGCTTTTGGCCCTAGGGCCTATATAAGCCTAGCCAAACGGTACCTTGGCTTTTGCCACCTAAGAAAATTTTTTTTCCTGTGCCCCTGTGAAGCAGAGCCACATAGGAAATTCACCCCAGGGATCACTTATCTCCCATCCAATCATCAAGATTTTTCTTGGAGTGCTAATGAGGAGCTTTGTTTGATATAGATAGGTAGTTTGTTCCAGAGTATGGGAAATCTCTGGGACAGGAATCTATCCCCCCAGCATGTTCTGTTTATTGTGGTGACAAGGTTTAGGTCCCTAGAGTGTGTAGCTCGGAGGAATTGATATTTCTTTAAGTGGAGCATGTCCAACAGCTCTGGGTTTGACATAGCTTTATATGTTGGGCAGAGATCACCTCTGAGTAGGCGATATGCGAAAGAGTAAAGCTGGAGTTTTTTTTAGATGGTCTGCGTTGGGCATCTGTTTGAGGCCAGTCATCCTCTTTGTGAGGTATTTCTGTGGCCTTTCCAGTTGTTGTAGATGTATTGTAAGGTACATACCAAAAGGGGCGTTGTACTCTATAATGGGTTTAATGAGTGATGAGTAAAGGGGAACAATGACCTCTTTTTTTTCCTGGATGAGAAACCTTTTGTGATGAGGTGTGCCACGTAGAAGGATTTCCTGACTACTGTGGCAATGTGATTGTAAAAAGAGAGACTACTGTCCACCTGTTTCCCAAGTTCTCTTATCACACTTTCAGTGTTAAGTAGACTACTGCTTATGTGGTAGATCATGGGTACAGAGTTTTTACCAAAAGGGATGATAATGCACTTTTTGGCATTGAGCTTGAGGCAATGGCTTTGACACCAGACATCTGTCTCAGTGAGGCTCTTTTGTAGGATGTCCACATCATTAGGGGTTTTGATTATGGCTCCTAGTTTGCAGTCATCTGGGAACTTTTGTTAGCCAAAGACTACCTGTGTTCGCCTATACTTCAGAGAAGTAGATACCAAACAGGAGAGGACTTAGGACTGAATCCTGTGGTACTCCACTTGTCACTGGTCTGAAGTTGGATTTAGTCTGCTACTTTCACAGTGTGGGTTCTGTCAGTGAGCCAATTGGCAACCCATCTTGTGACATAGGGATTTATACCTAGTTTAGTGAGTTTATCTATAATTCCAGAGTGGGGGATGGTGTCGATTTAATCTTGGCGAGATCTAGATAGGCTGTGTGAACCACTTTACCCTCCTCTGCGACTTTGGTGACTGCTTCAAAGAAGTCTGTCAGGTTTAGGAAACATGATCTGCCTTTTACAAACCCGAACTGGGTAGGTTCCAGAGTTTGGTAT
Organism: Protopterus annectens; assembly: GCF_019279795.1. NCBI lineage: Eukaryota > Metazoa > Chordata > Ceratodontiformes > Protopteridae > Protopterus > Protopterus annectens. The sequence continues at coordinate 1,324,739,796 of NC_056747.1, forward strand.
TTACCAATGTCATTGTTTATAAGTTCCATGATGATACGTTCCATAGCCTTGCAGACCAGGCTCATCAGGCTAATGGGGTGGTAGTTCCCGGGGTCTGTGGTGGCTCCCCCTTTGTGGAGTGAGATAACTGTTGCTGTGCGCCATTCAGTGGGCAAAAAGCCTAAGGTGAAGCTATGACTGAACATGGTACTTAGGTGGGGTGCCAGTTCGTTCTGTAGTTCATGTAGAATGCAGCCTGGGATGTTGTCGGGTCCCATGGATGCTGTGTTCTTAGCTTTGGAGCGTGTGTTTTTTACCTGTGCAGCCGTGATTACAGGAACTTTGCATTCTTCGGTATAGAGATGGGCCTTAAGTTAGCACTGAACCTATCTGCCAGGATGTTGGCAATATCAGTTGCTTCTGTATATTTAGTGTCATTGTGCTGTAACTCGGAGCAGATCTGAGTGTTGCCATTGAGATTCTTGTCATAGCTATAGAATGCTTTGTGGTTGTCTTTAAAATCAGTGGCGATTTCCCCCCCCCCCCCCCCCCCCCGTGACTAGCTTTGGAGGATTTTATGAGGGATCTCAGCTTCTTACTGACATATATATATATATATATATATATATATATATATATGTGTGTGTGTGTGTGTGTGTGTGTGTGTGTATGTATGTATATATATATATATATATATATATATATATATATATATATATATATATGTGTGTGTGTATGTTCATGTGGATTTCTCCACAGCTTTTATTCTGTATATTTTATATATATATATATATATATATATATATATATATATACATATATATATATATATATATATATATAAGAATAACTTCGTAGTCAGATGACTGTCTTCAGATTAAGTCTATTTATAAATTCTTGAGCGCTTTTGTTCCTTAGTGTAGTGGAACTTCATCAGAAATAATAAAAATTAACCATTAAGTAAGGCAATATATATTCGTATTAAGTGTGAAAAACCACATATTATAAAAAATATTATTCAAAAGCGAGAAAAACTATTTGTTCATGTATATATAATGGTGGGCCAATGGTAAAGTAGGTAGGTTTTGGTTATGTACATAATTGAGCTAGGGGTACACAGTATTAGAAGGCATATGATTAGATACATACAATAATATTCATGTGTGTGTGTGTGTGTGTGTGTGTGTGTGTGTGTGTGTGTGTGTGTGTGTGTGTGTGTATATGTGTGTATATGTATATGTGTGTGTATATATAGATAAAATATCCCATTCTACGCTGAACTGTGATCTCCTTTCAAAGTGGTTGTAATTGTGCCCCTAGCAGTCCACACAATGTAAGCAATGTTGGCATCTTATACTGACAGCAGCATTTTTGATTTTTAAATTACTGCATTTGACATTTGAACTTGTCGGCATTGTACATTTTTTGGGATCACACCTACATTTCACAGCTATCAATTAAGTAAAATACATTTAATGTTTTGGTTCCTTAACTTGTGCTTGTGCGTTGAAGCTTGCAAATTAGAGTAGTAGTAATAAGTATTCAGTTCGAAAATCTACAGCACCACATCTAGAATTAAACAAGGCATCTGCTATTCAGTATATACATTTTCACTTTAGTACTCTTAATGAAGTACATCTTTATAGCAGTAATGTGTAGTCATTTAGGGCTGCTGTAAAACATGCAGGCTGTAGAGAAGATTCAAGTAAACTGTTACGGATCTGACATCAGAAGCTTTCTGCAGTGGAAACTTCTTACAAAATACTGATACTTAATACCTGGGTATCTTGTCAGGCCTGTTTGTGAACTTCACGTTCCATCAGTAACCATGAAATGTTGCAGCCAACTAGAACAAGTCCCAAAACACAGAGAGTGGATGAAAAAATGGACTTGCATATTCCAAGTCCAAGATTGCAGTTTCCTGGAATATTCCCTATTCCCCCAAGGTGTGGACATTTTGGAGTTGCTATGTGTAAGTTTGGGGGTAATGGGGGGCTTATCCCCCTCTGCAAAAATGGAGTTTAGAGGAGAAGAGCACTTTTCAAAAATCCATGACAAGAGTGTCTCTCACTCTCTCACACTCTCACACTCTCACACTCTCACACTCTCACACTCTCACACTCTCACACTCTCACACTCTCACACTCTCACACTCTCACACTCTCACACTCTCACTCTCTCTTCTGGACTGTCAGCACTAGGCATTATAACTGACATTTCATTAGGTAGCCCCTTCTACATTTATTTTTTAACTGCTCCTGTTAGGGGTTGCCAGCCACAGTGGATTATCTGTTTCCATTTCTTCCCGTCCTCTGCATCTTGCTCTCACACCAACCACCTGCATGTCCTCTCTCACCACATCCATAAACCTTATTTTAGGCCTTCCACTTTACCTGTTATCTGGCAGCTCCATCCTTGGCATCCTTCTCTCAATATACCCAGCATCCCTCCTAATCACATGTCCAAACCAATGCAATCTCCCCTCTCTGGCTTTGTCTCCAAACCATTCAACCTGAGCTGACCCTCTAATGTGCTCATTTCTAGACCTCTCCATCCTCATCACACCCATTGCAAATCTTCACATCTTTAATCTGCCACCTCCAGCTCTGACATATTTTTTTTTTTTTTTTTTCTTCAGTGCTACCATCTCCAACCCATATAGCATAGTTGGTGTCACTACCATCTTGCAGACCTTCTCTTTCACACTTCCTGGTACCAATCTGTCACAAATCACTCCTAACTCTCTTCTCCACCCACTTCACCTTGTTTGGACTCTCTCTTCTTCACCTCTCTTCCACCCTCACCATTACTCTGAACTGTTGATCCCAAGTACTTAAACTCGTCCACCTTCACCATCTGAACTCCCTGCATCATCACCTTTCCCCTTTCTCACACACACACACACACACACACACACACACACACACACACACACACACACACACACACACACACACACAGATTCTGTCTTAGTCCTGTTGACCTTCATTTCTCTCCTCTCTAGAGCACATCTCCACCACTCCTGGGTCTCCTCTACCTGTTCCCTACTCTCACTACAAATCACAATGTCATCCTCAAACATCATAGTCCACAGGGACTTCTGTCTGATCTCATCTGTCAACCTGTCCATCACCTTTTCAGATAAGAAAGGGCTCAGAGCTGAACAAGTAGAACAGTAACACCAAAAATAATGTGCTAATATTTTGGGCCAGTAACATCCCCCTTTCTTTTTAAGGCTTCCAGAACAGCAAGGGGTAAAGGGATTATTCTCTTCCATCTGAAACATGGCCTCTCCTTGCTACCCATGTCTAAAAGAAATTCCAAATGCATTCAAGCTATTGAAAGCAGAATTTGTACATTCATCATACTCTTTCCCTAAACTGGAGCACCACTGCAAAATCGCATAATAAAAATGGCTACCAGTCAAACAAAGAAGCTAACTTCTTTTGAGTTTGCGGTTAGTTAAACTTCTAAATAATAAAAGTATTTCTACCCTAGCAACTAAACTAATAAGGATTCTCTCATCCTACAACCTCAGGAATTGATAGATTCTGCTCTCTTGTTTTACAGGCTTCCAAAACCAAGTTTCACTGCACAAAGTTCTACCTGTTCAACTAACACTTCTTAAATCCTGGAATGCATAGCCTACTGGCATGTCAATTTGATGTGTGTATAATGTTATAAATACTACCTTGGGGGGGGGGGTCTCCCTGAAAAGATGCTACTAGCCTATTGGGACTAACATGGTCAACAAAGGACAGATGGATAAATTGTATGTATTTCAATATTTCCTATATTCCATTATGTTTGTATGTCAATTTAATCTGCAGTTTTTCCTAGGGGAAGACTGAAATTGTTTAGTTGTGATCAGTGCACTACCCTGGTTAACAAATTAAATCAAGTAAATAAATTAGTTGTTGGGAGTATCATCTTTTGATGTCCCCGGCTTAGCATATTTCTGTATTTTTTTTTTTTTTTTTACCAGCTCATGCTATCGTACACTTCACTCGGTGTGCCACACAACTGTGCATGTCTTCTTTGTACCATTCATGCAGTGAGTGCATCCATTTAAACAAGTTCTGGATGGTGACTCCCTAAGGTTATGCCAGTGTAGTACAGCATCTCAATGCTGCTGTTGGAAATCACAACACCTTTTTGGACTTCTGGGGTCTGGAAAGCAGTTCCCTAAGGTTTTCTGTGACTAGATTTCACTTATCAAATCAAAGTGCAATTTGTGGCCATGTCAGTGTGTTAGGAAAGTGTTAACTGTACTGGAGAAGGCCTTGCTGGTAAAGACTTAATGTATTCACCTACTTGGATAATAAGCTTAGGAAGGCCTTGTTGAGAGATTACCTGGTATAGTCCTTGGCTTGGGTACTTCTAAGGTTGTAGAATTCCCTGGGAGTCTTTCAAACCCAAGACATTCTTTCTAACTCATGTTTATAGAATCATTTTATTTTTGACAGAAATGAGCACTATTGTATTTTTTTGCCCATACAGAGAGTGCAGGAGGTCATAGCTTTGCCAGTATAGCAGGAAATATAGGCCTGCACCTTTCGTGCAACTCTTTGTATTTATGGAAGCTGTTATTAGCTTGGTTCTCTTTACACATCTGGGATTGTAGGAGGTAGACCATGAAGTGTGTTTCCAAAGGCATCATGCTATCACAGGAATTCTGTTACAGTCTGACCATAGTCCTTTAGCTATAGAGAGAGAGAGAGAGAGAGAGAGAGAGAGAGACCATTCTATCAATCTCACTTTAGGCCTTCACTTCCTGAGCAGAACCTTTCATAGGTTTTAATTATCGACCCCTTATTAAAGTGTTGGGAGAGCCCCAATTATCTCCTTTATAGTTCAAGTGAAGGTGAACCACCCAAAAGAGGGAGCTTAATATCAGCTAGTCGGAACTATGATGGTCTCCTTTGCTCTAGAGGTTCTGTAAGAAAAGCTGAGACGAGAGCTCCTCCTGCTCTAGTCAGACAACCTTTCTGTGGTGTGAGAACAAGAAGTGTAGCAACTCCTTGTATGTCCTGTATACAGAGGAGAGATGGGCCACAAAAATAAAATGGATTAATGCTGATTCATGAAAGGTAGTTTTGGTAAACTTTGTTTTTGTTTGCATTTTCCAAAACTCTTTGGTAAACATTGGAGGAGATTTTTCAGGGGTGGCAAGCCTCCCTACATCCCCCACTAACCCCAAGACTTTTATATAAAACTCTGAGCAGATAAAACAGTGGATAAAAAAAAAAAGCAATTGCCACTGTCAGCAAAAGTACATTCAGTGAACAGTATTCTTTGTGTTTGCCAAAACCCTTTGTTGACCTGACACTCTCCTAATAAGACATCATCTTGACAGACATTTGCATTTTGGGGGAAGTGGCCACATGCTGCTGGGCTCCCTAATTTTCAGTTTCAGCCTTCTAATGTTGGAGTGAGACTCACTCGATGGGTGAACACTGCTTTGCTCTCACTGAGGTTGATCCAGCATGACAAGGAATTGTGGGGACAGTGAACACACTTTGTCTCCCTGGCACGATAGACACTTGTGTGCCTTACTCTGTTTCTAGTGATTCTGTGTTTTTATTGAAAAAAACAGAGAGCAAATGTTGAGGCCCTTTTTCATTGCCACTCTTGTCCTGTGTTAGAGATGACTGAAGTCACTAAGAAGCCTTCCATTTAGTAGACTTGTCCTGCCTAGAGGAAGAGAGTTTTCATTTGGGTCGAAGGATGGTAACTTGCAGGTGATCCTGACTTGTCTCAGACAGTTGGGTAGGTCTGAATGTAAATGGTGGAACTGTGGCCCTGGCCTTAACCTCTTTTTAACAACCCATTTCCTGCATTGGATTTCACCTTTTTAACTGATTTGCTCTCCCTCACTCCATTTGGATAGTTTAGCAGCTCTAAAGCCTTTCTTTTGGAGAACATTTTTCTTGGCGGCCATCATCTCTTCCTATAAAGGGCTCTGAGTTTCAGACACTTATCTTCTGAGCACCCTATTTGGTCTTAAAGGATCTGGCGTCCCTTGGGTCTATTTCACCTCCCCCAAAAACTGACTTTTGGAATGATTCTTAAATTGTTGTATTAATTTTGATGTTCTTTTTTTCAGAGACAGAATCTAGGGAAAGTGGAGTTCTTCATACCTTGGGTGTATACTCCCAGTTCAAGTTTTGTTTTAAAGAGTACTCACATGAGTTCATGAGTTCAGAGATATTTGAACAGTTACTTGTGTCCCCTTTTTTGCAAGTAGAGTGGAACTGGCAATTCTGTGCAAATGTTTTCTGAATGGATTACAAATCGCATTGGGTTTCATCATTTGACCAGAAGTTAAATGTTCACTGAAAAATGTTGCTGTCAAAGGCCATTCTACTAAGGACGTGCCACATGTGCTTACAAATACATCTAATGCTGACATCTTGGGCTGTAGTCTATGAAAGTGTGTGTGTGTGTGTGTGTGTGTGTGTGTGTGTGTGTATATATATATATATATATATATATATATATGTGTGTGTGTGTGTGTATATATATATATATATATATATATATATATATATATATATATATATATATATATATATATATATATATATATATATATATATATATATATATATATATATATATATGTGTGTGTGTATATATATATATATATATATATATATATATATATATATATATATGTGTGTGTGTGTGTATGTATATATATATATATATATATATGTATGTATATATATATATATATATATATATAAAATGTATTTGGCTTAGTTTTTAGAACCTTTGCTGCAGAAGTGAAGACCTTTCATACCTCTGAGTACGCTTGCTATAACATCTGGCATATTTAGAATAAGCCCTGAAATTGTGAAGATTTAATTACAAACTTAAAACTGCAATGTTAACAGCCAGTTCTGTTTTTCCCCAGTGGTTACATTGCTTTTGACATCTCACTTTGACTGAGATGTGTCCCTTAGCCCACACGAGTGCAACAAATGAATAGCTAAATGCCATTGTGATTTGAACAAATTGTATGATGTTACCAACCACTTATTGATCCAGAATGTTCAGACCAAGCTAAAAATTGAGGCACAATCAAATAAATGTATTTTATTTTCTACACATGGCTATCCTTTACTGTGATATTTCCACAGTACAGAAAGCAAAGTCAAATATATAACCAATTAAACAATCAAGTCTAAACCCAGCTGGGTAGTTGTCATTTCTGAACTGGCATGTACTACTTTGAAGTTGGAAAAAGTGAGAAAAAGAGGTTTTAGCCTGTATGCACTGCTATGGTGTAAAAGACGACGCAAACCTTTCAGTTCTTCATTCAGTTACAATGCAGATTAGTAGAACTTCCTATTAGAGCTGTTGTGTTCCTTTTAATGGCAGAGTGTACTGCCTTGTTAGGTGTTGCATGGTTAGAACCTGTTGCATCAAAGTTTTGCAGCAGAATTAAGTTGAATCTGTGTTCTTGGAATCAAACTCTCTTGACAACAGAGCATGCAGGTGAAGTGGCCTCTGATGCTTTTTTAATCTGTGCTTTTGCTTTGATTGTTGTACTCCTGTATCATACCATAATTCTCCATCATTGTAAGCTGTCCCTTTCTGGTGGGATTTTTAGTGTGTAAAAGTAAGGCGCGTACTGCAGTGTTGGTTTTCCTTAAGGAATTCAGGCATCATATTCCAGCACTGCCGAAACCACAGGTTAATGTACACACTACAGATTTATACATTGTTGCAAATTATACTTGCCACCTTTGTCAAAGTAAACATTGTTAGAAATCACACAAGTGCAAAAACTGAACAAAATTCCGTTTCTCCGGACTCAATCTGCAGACAACATTATAGACTATTTTCAGACATTTACACATGTAACACCTAGCTATTACATCAGACATGCAGGTAGACAGACTAATAATGCACTTAATTAGAAAAACACTTTAACACTTTTCGCAGTGAACACTTACTTGCATGAGTCTTTAGTATTGCGCAGGTACTTGGTTAAGAAATTGCATTGATCCTTGCACAGAAAGAGACATTTAAGTATTGCACTGTGAACATTAAAGTATTGTACTATGGTTAATTTACAAATTTGTAACCTGTACTGCACTGAAAGAAGAGAGATTTTATTGCATTGCTACTGCTCTAGATGGCCTAACAAGTCATGATGATATTGCACCAAGTATTAGATGAGACTGGTAACCAGGTTAATGCACAATATAAGACAAGCTACTACAGTTTCTACTGACCCAGATGGCCATCATAGAGCCTAGTTGTTACTAGAGTTCAGCCGCCTGATGACATTCGGGAAGAAGCTGTTCCTGAATCTTGTAGTTCTGCAACGTATGCTTCGGAAGTGCTTTCCGGATGACAGATGCAGGAACAGCCTTGTAAGCAGGGTGAGTGCAGTCATTAATTATTCCTCTGTCCCTGGTGAGACATCTGGATAAGTACAAGTGATGGATAAATGATTAGGTGGTCTTGATGATCCTCTCTGCTGTCTTCACCACTCTGGAGGGATTTGCACTCAGAGGTTGAGCAGCTTCCATACCATACTACGGAGCTGTTTATCAGGATGCTTTCTATAGTACCTCTGTAGAAGGTAGTGAGATCTGTCAATGGGAGATTAACTCTCTTCAGCCTTCTCAAAAAGTGCAATCTCTGCTGTGCTTCCTTGACTATGGCATTTGTACTAGTGAGTTTGTACTAGTTGATTTACATTTACTTCTATAGCAGAATAATGTAAAACCTTGGTTTACTACACTCACAGCCCTCCTTATAGCTAAGCTGTGTAACTCCCTGTATCGGGTATCGAGGATTGTGAGATGAATTGCCTGGAGACCACGAAGAGAACTGGATGTAATGGTCACTCCAGGCTTGACACTATTTGTGAAAGAGCTTGGGGATCCATCAGGAATTGGTGTCCAAGCTGAGCTTCACTTCGGCTAATCCTGGCAACTTGTATGGTAGCTATGGTAATGATGTTTTGGCAAAAGAAAAGCCATTCTAGACCACCCCCTTTGGAGTTATGTTGCAGTTGTTGAGGACAGATGGACAGACAGTAGCTGTCATGCTTAACATTTTTCCTTGGAAGAAATTAATATTAGTCAGTGTTTCTTGAATTTTGTCTGCAGGTTTTAGTGCCAATGAGGAGGAGAGCAACTCCATCTTAAAATAGTCATCATTTTTATGGTTTGATTCCATCTTATGCTTGGATATAATGGTGTTCTAATAACTGTCTGTTTGTATGACAAGACAGGACTCAAAACTGATCTATATTGTATTGGTTGTCATTTTGTCCCACTGCTTTCAGTAGGTGAGAAGTCAATGTTTGCAATTTTGTTCCTCTCCTCTTTCTGACTCAGAACAGTATTGATATGAGGGTGGTTAAGTTGAGACAACATTTGATACGAGAACTAGAGATGCTGGTAAAATTCTTCAGTTCTGAACTGTGAAGTGTTAGGCAAAGTTTTAGGTTTGTTTTGCAGGTGTATGCTGGGACACGGAAAGGAATGCTAAGTAATGGATGACAAGGAAGGGAATGCCAAGTAACTGACTACAGTCGAATGGATGTTTCATGGTGCAGAAACATTAAGGTGGAGACAACATTGCATTCATTTACTTGTGGTTATATTTAAGCTTGTGTAAACCTGCTCCTATTGTGAATGACTCTGAGATCACCTTTGTTCTGTAATTTTCCCAGTATTTGCACTTCTGTCAGTAATAAAAGCAAGGCAGTAAAGCTGCTGATTGTTTGTTTTTTCAGAGCTGTGATCATGCTCAGGGGAAACGGGGGGGGGGGGGCTGATATTTTGACAACTCTTGTGCAATAAGAATAGCTTTGTTCTATTCTGAAGAATGATTTTTTTACTCTGTCTGGTTGCATGAGATATTGATATAGTTGTGAATAGTCTACAGTATTACAAATTGTGTTTATAGAAAATATTTTACCTTGCATGTTCTGTAAAATCTGAATCGGAGAGAGAGAGAGAAGCAAAAATCATTTTTGAACTTATTTTTGAGTCAGTGACTGTGTACAGAATCTGTAGCTGCTTCTTTCAGCTTTTTCCCGGTTAGGGGTCGCCACAGTGGATCACCTGTCTGCTCATGATTGGCAACAGAGTTTTATGGTGTCAAGTTGCCAGCCAGGCGCCCAACCTTACACAGAAGGCACACACGCACACACACACACACACACACACACACACACACACACACACACACACACCTAGGGCCAATTTAGAGTGTCCAGTCCACCTACAGCATGTCTTTGGGATGTGGGAGGAAACCGGAGCACCCAGAGGAAACCCACGCGACCACACAAGGAGGACATGCAGACTCCGCACAGTAGGCACCCCAGCCGAGGATCGAACCGGAAAATTGTACTCCCCACCATAACACTTTGAAACATTATGGCTTGCATTTCAGACTGTTTGACCATGCATTAGACTGCTTGCTTTAGCCATCCTATACCTACAGGACCTCACTCTGAATTCTTCTCTACTTCATATATATTTAAATTGGTACTCTAAAACATTAATCGTCTTTCCCCCGACTGACCTTGAGTTTGACAGTAGCTGATTTAATTTGATGCCCCAGAACACTTAGTCAACATACCTCTCAAACATCTGGACAAAGCCTGACATAATGAGGGGGGGACAAAGGCCCAAAACTAGGGGCAGATTTTAAATATTGCTCTTAAACTCAGAAAGCAGATGGAATAACAGGCTTTGTCTTCATATTCTTCAGAAAAAATGAATGTTAAGTCTGAAACTCAAATGTATGTCATTACTTTAGTGACTTCAGTCCTCAGATCATCACAGTGATTTGTCAGAAAACCACAGATTTTTATGAAGAACAGACCAAGATATAACTCAAAAATCTGGACATTCTATGAAAATCTGTACAGTTGAGAGGTATGTAATAGTCAACAACAGACCAGGCAGGCGCGCACAGCTTTGGTATAGATTGATGATAAGCCATTTCCTTCCTACTGTTTATTACATATGCTGGTGAGATTTATTCAAATTTACATGGACTTTTAGGACAGACTTTTTTCTTTAACATATTTGCTGTGCAAGGACAAGGCTGTTTTCTAATCTGGATTTATTTATTTTCATTTAA
>NC_056747.1:1324755895-1324840895 GCF_019279795.1 Protopterus annectens
GCTGTACTTAGACTGTCGGATAACCTTACTCTGATTATACATTTGCCTTTTTTCTTAATTTTCCTTTATATTAGGAGATACAGATAGGCACTTTATGCTTCATCTCAGTTACATCAGTTGCTAAGTTGTTGACGGACCTGCACCTTACCGAGCAGTGTTTCTATAGTCCAGCAAAGCTACCTGTGCACCTACATAAAAAGGCACTTTATACTTAAAGGTGTCTTCAAGAGGATTCGTACATTTTGAACTGTCCTCTTGACATGACTCCAGATTGTTTGGGCTGCACCTCCCATGCTGAAATTCTCACTGCTCTGGAAAGTGTTTTGTATTCCATAATAGTATATTGTGGATTATTCTATTGTTATGACCTGTAATGTCTGATGTGATTTCTGTTAATCCCATTGTTTCTTCAAATACCTTTTAACTTCATGATGTCAGCAAATGTAGAATAATTTATACACATCAAGTACACAAACTCACATAACTGAAGCAGGTCTCTTCATATGTTACTCTATTTCCTGGAATTGAATAAGGAATCCTTTCTTCTCTTGGGTAATTGTGTATTGTACCTTGAACAGTCAAGGCTCAATTTGCACTCGCATTCCAGGCCAGTGTAGCAAGTCATAGTCTCTCTGCTAACATTTCACAATTCCCAAGTGTGCCTCAAGTGTTATTGCCAACATTTCTTTTCTTGAATAATTGGACACTATTTTATCTGCCTTAATAATCACATCCTATATACAGCTGATTTCCTTTTTAAATTGTATTATGGCTTTTTCCCCATGGCAGATGTCTGTTCTGGCAAATTTTTTATATATATATATATATATATATATATATATATATATATATATATATATATATATATATATATATATATATTATTTTTATATATATAAAAATTAACATTTCTGGATAATTCTCCATATGATTTCAAACTCTGCTATGGGAGTTAGTTTATTTCCTCTTCTTTGCAAAGCAGTCTTTTCTACACTGGAAAATAGACATACTCACCATTTCAGAATATATTTATTTTTCTTTTGGTATTGTACTTGTTAACAAGATGTTCTTTGTGTTTCACTGTTGCAGTCATCACATTTGGGTTATCTGTCTGCAGGTAGTCCTCAGCCGGCCTGAATATCAGAGTCTTTGGATTTCTGTGTCAGATGCTGTCGCTTCTTCCTTGACGTCAGGTCGTCAGGGGTATAAAACATGCAGCCAATGCCATTACATCAGTCTTTCTTGCCTTGCGGTGCCTGAAGTAGAAGCAGTTCGCAAGTGCCGGTCGTCCGACTCCTGAAATTTTCATTTTTGAGTTTCAGACCCAAAGTCTTCAAAAAAGCTAAGTATCCTGTTGGGGATCCTTTTTCTTGCTCTAACCGATGTCAGTAAACGTTAACAATTGTCTTAACCTGTGGAAAGCAAATACCTCATAGAGATTTTCATTCCTACTGCATCCCTTGTTTAGGCCCAGACCACGATGTCCCTTGTTGTTGGTTTTGTGCCTTGTTCAATGCCCGAACTATCCGTTGCCCGGCTATTTTTGCAGCTAATTATTTTCGTACTCGTTCTGTGTACTCTGAAATGGCTTCGTCAAGCCATCCGACTATCAATCTTCCGAAAAAAAAAATGTAAGGATAAAGACGGAGACGGACCGTATAGGTCCAAAACTGACAACGCTTTCGTTAAGCTAGTCGCCAGTCTGCCGGTACTCAGTGAGGCGCTTTCACAGCCCCTGATGCCCATTACTTCTGATTCGCAGGCATCTACTGAGACCCATTCAGAGTCCAGTATGCCGCGAGATGCTTCTTCAACTATGGAACCTGTGTCTACCTTGGATGGGTCCGGGGCCACTGTACAGGCACCGGCTTCTGAGGGTGTGTTCAGGCCTACAGACATTCATATTAAACAGATGCCATTGTTTTCATCCAGGCCAAAAACCTGCACCACGCCTAGAAAACCGATGACCAAACCACAGACTCAGACCCATATGTCTAAAAAACAAATGCTTAGAATGGCTGTTACCTTAATTAGGGGAAGCCAGCCTTCCCCCTCTAAGAGGCCTAGAACTGATTTTCTTTCTGATTCTTCTGATCAGGAATCGGATATTTCTGCTCCTTCTGATGACCTGGATTTGTCCATGTCTACTTATGAGGATTCTGATGCAGAGGATTCCGTTCCCTCTGCTTCCCCTCCAGAGGATTCTTCTTTCGGTAAAACCTTGAACACTCTTAGGGAGCATTTCTGCTGGGAAAGCCAAAATTACTCTGAGTCCAAAAAGAGACTTGGGGAATTCTTACTATTACCTCAACACAAGCCTTTAGCTATCCCTCCTGTTCTGGACATTGTAGATGATGCTTTCTTGGAATCTAGCCTTACCCCAGACACTTTACTTCCAGTTCCCAGAAAACCTGACCGGTACTACAGAGTACTACTCTTACAAGTTACTCTTCAAGAATCTTCCTGCGGACCAGAGACCATTTCCCAAGGACCAAAAGGCATTAGGGCTACTGCTGCCAAAAATCCTACCCCTTCTGATAGAGATTCTATAGCCTTTGACAGATGGGATAAGAAGTTATACATTTCTGCTACTTTGTCCATTAGGGCTTTAAATTGCCAGTTTCATATGTTAAAGTGTCAGCAGCATGATGTCCTTCAAGGATGCATCTGCAGTCTTAACAAATGGGTTGTCCTGTCATCAGGCAGCCCTTCGGTCGGCCGGATTCCAAAGTCTGGGTCTGGCTTCGGCTGGTGTCGCACTTCACCCGACGTCATTGCGGCAGTTCTTCGGGTATAAAGGCATCAGCCGACGCCATTTTCCTCAGTCTTTCTTGCCGCGTGGCGCCCGAAGCAGAAGCTGTTCGCAGGTGCCGGTCAGTCAGATCCAGAGATTACTACTACCGAATACTACTTTGAAGACTTCTATAAAGCTAAGTACCCCGTTGGGGACTCTTTCTTGCCTCAGCCGATGTCAGAGAAAGTTAATAACTGTTTATCTTGTGGGAAACAAATACCTCATAAAGATTTCCACTCCTACTGCATACATTGTTTAGGCCCAGACCACGACGTAGAAGATTGTCTAGCCTGTGCTTCTTTTAACCGGCGGACGCTTAAACGTCGCTCGGACTTTGCTGAACAGATTTTCAGCTCCGATTTTGCCTACATTATGCCGTCGGATCCTCCGACTACGCAAATAACCAAAAAGCGCAAAGAAAAGGACCGACACTCGCAGTCCGCGGTTTCGGCTGAAACCGCGGTTAAGCAAACCACGAGTGTCTCGGTTTCGGCCGAAACCGAGCAAGCGGTTCTTTCTTCAGCCGATAACTTGCCTTCTACCGAGGCCTCTTCTATCCTGGTAGAAACGGCTTCTGAAATCCAACCTTCTATTGCGATTTCACAGGATTTATCAGACACCATTCCCCTAGATATTTCTACCCCTGCAAGTGGAGCTGCTAGGCCTCCTCCAGCTATGTCTATTAAGGCCTTTGCCAGGGCTAAAGCAGCCAAAGCTTCAAAACCTGGGCCTGCCAAGCCCCCCTCTCACAGGCCCAGCACCAGCTCCCATATGCTTTCTTTGGCAGAGGATCTCATCTCTTTAATTCGTGGAGCCCAGCCTCATCCAGACAGGGCCTCTCTCCCTCCTCAAGAAAAGAGGCCTAGAGCAGAGCCCCCTGAGCCAGTAGCCACAGATGATTCCTCTGATGACTCAGAACATACAGACCCTCCTGAGGCTTCTTATTCTCCTTACGAAGACTCTGATGCTGAGGAGTCCATCCCTTCAGCCTCTCCTCACGAAGACTCTGATGCTGAGGAGTCCATCCCTTCAGCCTCTCCTCCTGAGGAATTTTCCTTTGGGGAAACCTTGCATGCTATGAGGGAACAATTTCAGTGGCAGGGCCAAGATTTCTCAGACTCTAGAAAAAGGCTTAGGACCTTTCTACACTTGCCACAGCATAGGCCTTTAGCTATACCTCCAGTTCTATCTGTTGTTGATGATGCATTTAATGATGCTTGCACTACTCCTGATACTTTACCTCCGGCTCCTGCTAAGCCCGATAGGTACTACAGGGTCTCGGACACTCATCACCACTTATATAAGGCCCCATCTCCCAGGGCCCTAAAGCTGTAGCAGCTACTTCTTCTAAAAACCCCCTCCCCTCTGAAAGGGAATCCAGGTCCTTAGAGAGATGGGGTAAAAAAGTTTACACCTCTGCTACTTTGTCAGCTAGAGCTTTGAACTGCCAATTTCATATGATTCAATATCAAGAGTTTATGCTTGACCAGTTCACTAAAAAACTGTCCTCTGAAGAATCTATAGATAAAAAGTATGTTCAAGAAATGTTACATAACATACAGCAGGTTAGTAACCATTCTTTAAAATGTGGCTATGATGCACTGGAGGCTTCCTTTAGATCAGCCATGACTGGCACAGTTATCAGGAGGCATGCATGGTTGAAAGAACAGGCATTACCAGACCATGTCAAATCTAAGCTTTTGGATGCACCTATGGACAAGGTCAATTTATTTGGTGCCCCGCACAGCAGGTACTAAAAAAGATGGAAGAGAAAGCAAAATCTGTGCAAACAGTAAAAGATTTCTTACAAGTTCAACCTCCAAGGTTTAGCAGGAATTGGCCCTCCAAGAATTGGTCCTTTCCGGACTCCTCTAAGGCACAAAGAGGCAGGAATAGGCGCTCTAGAGGCAGAAACCAATCCAGGGGTGCCTACAGGGGTCGCCAGTGGCAGGGTAACAATCAACGAGGCACGGATACAGCCACCACCACTACAACAACTCAATCACAGTGACTTGGCGGTGGCACCGCCTACCAGGGAACAACTAGAAGCACCCTTAGGCGGAAAGCTAACATTATTTTCAAAAAACTGGCACTGCATTACAAGAGAAAAATGGATTTTGTAGACTATAGACAAAGGTTACAGGTTCCATTTCCATACACTACCAGAAAAGAGAGGAATGCCAAACCTACCACCTTCTCAAAGGGCAGAAGCTCTAAAACAAATATCTCAATTATTAAGTATGCGAGCTGTGGAAAAGGTACCATTTATGGAGCAAGGGAAGGGATTTTACTCCAGGCTCTTCCTGGTACCAAGAAAAGAAAACAAATGGAGGCCTATTCTAGACCTGTCCGCTTTAAACACATTTCTCATTGTTCCAAAATTCAAAATGCTGACCCTACAGCAGCTTCTTCCCATGCTGGGCAAGGAGTCTTGGCTGGTAACTCTAGATCTCAAGGAGGCATACCTGCACGTCCCCATAAGACCAATTTGCAGAAGATACCTCAGATTTCTTGCAGGATCAGAGCATTATCAATTCTCAGCATTGCCCTTTGGCTTATCTACTGCGCCCAGAGTGTTCACAAAATGCCTGGCATCAGTAATCGCTCATTGCAGACTTCAGGGAATTCAAATCTATCCCTACCTGGATGACTGCCTGATACAAGCGGACAACAAAAACAAATTAACAGAAGACTTACAAAGAGTCATCTACCTGCTACAAGCCCTGGGATATACAGTCAATACAAAAAAGTCAAGGCTGATTCCATCCCAAATAATAACCTTTCTGGGTGCAGAACTGGACACATCAAAACAAATGGCATTTCTAACTGCAGAAAAGAAAGAGCAACTTCCTCTCTACTTCTTGGCATTAACAAAGCAGAGCCATCTAACTGCAAGAAAAGTGCTACAAGCTCTAGGCTTCATGGCATCCTGCATAATTCTGGTCCCTCATGCCAGGCTTCATATGAGAAAGCTACAGTGGTACCTAAAAAATTTGTGGTCTCAGCACAAGCACAGCCTAGAAACCAAAATTCCAATGATCCCATGCCTGAAACAGGAGTTCTTATGGTGGGCTCAGGCCTGTCAATCAAACACAGGACTGCCCTTCTGCAAAAGTCAACCAAGACAGACTATCACGACAGATGCCTCAGACCTCGGTTGGGGTGCACACATGATGGACAAGTGCATTCAAGGCCTATGGACTCAAGACCAGCTGCATCTGCACATAAATCTAAAAGAAATGATGGCAGTAAAATTGGCAATCCAGGCATTCAGACCTCTTCTCCAAGAAGGCCAGTTGATGATAAGGACAGACAACACCACAGTTATGTGGTACATCAACAAACAGGGAGGCACACACTCATACCCCTATGCCGGCTGGCACTGGACCTATGGGATGTGGCTCTGAGCTACAACATTCAGTTACAGGCAATTTATGTACCAGGGAAGGAAAACATTCTAGCAGACATATTAAGCAGAACTACAACAGATGCCCACGAATGGATGCTGCATCCGGACATCTTCAAAACTATCACAAGAGAATGGGGATTACCACAAATAGACTTGTTTGCATCCCCATGCAATCACCAGTTGAAGAAATTCTGCACAAGGACTTACCACCCACTTGCTTGGAAGGTGGACTCCCTATCCTTCAGTTGGAAAAGCCTGATAGCATACGCATTCCCACCACTTCCTTTGATGCACAAGGTGCTTCTCAAGATCAAAGAGGAACGTCCGAGGATCATCCTGATAGCCCCAGACTGGCCAAGACAACATTGGTATCCACTGCTGAGGAGCATGTCCCGGGAACAAATATGGAAACAAAACTGCCCCTGATCCCATTACTGCTGACACAGAACAACTACAACATACTGCATCCAAACCTAAAAACTCTGCAGCTAACTGCCTGGAACATTACATAACAGCAATTAACCCAAATTTATCCCAAAGGGTTAAAGACATAATCCTGGAGGCTCGTAGACCTTCAACAAGAAAGAATTATGCAGCAAAATGGAAAAGATATCTCATCTGGAGTACTGCAAAGGGGCAGGATGTGACACTGGTGAACATAGCCAACATCCTGGAGTACTTGGCGGAGCTCTTCCATACAGGCCTGTCCTATTCCTCCATCAAGATACATGCATCAGCTATTTCAGCAGAATACAGCTTGAATCCTCCTGTCTTCTCGCATCCTCTGCTCAGACAGTTTCTGAGGGGAATTAAAAATGTAAAACCACCCAGGAAACCTCCATTGCCAGCATGGGACTTTGAACTTTGTGCTAGAAAAGCTGACTCTACCTCCTTTCGAGCCCGCAGCTACAGCAGAATTGCAATACTTATCCTGGAAGACTGCTTTCCTGCTGGCAATAACTTCAGCAAGAAGGGTCTCTGAACTACAGGCATTAATGGCAGTACAACCCTTCCTGATCTTCCATCAAGATAGAGTGTCCTTGAGAACAAATCCTACATTCATGCCTAAGGTGGTATCCAGAGTCTCTTTAAATCAGGCTATCCACCTTCCTACATTCTTCCCCAATCCACAGAACAGGGGAGAAAAGCTCTTACATACCTTGGATGTACACAGACAATTACGCTACTACCTGGACAGGACAAAAAACAATAGAAAAACTGACAAGCTTCTGGTAGCTTATGCAACAGGAAAAGAAGGAAAACCAATTTCTAAACAGACAATCTCCAAATGGATAGGAAATTGCATTAGATTTTGTTACTCCTACCATGGAAAGAAAACTCCAGAGAACATCAGGCCTCACTCCACAAGGGCCACAGCCACTACCACAGCTTTCTTACGAGGAGTGGCTACCAAGGACATTATAGAGGCTGCTACTTGGACCTCCGTGCATACATTTGCCAAGCATTATAACTTATTATACTCTAGATCCCATGCTGGTTTTGCCACTGCTGTTTTGCAAGGGATCCTGACTACACCATAATCTATTCTCATTTCCTCCTCCCCTAGTTTAGCTATGGTATTCTACCCATTTGTTAAGACTGCAGATGCATCCTTGAAGGACATAGTACAGTTTTGTACCTACCATAAATATAGATGTCCGAGAGGAATGCATCTGCAGTCAGGATTACCCACCCTCCTTCCCCTCTGAGGTACTCCTAGGGTACTTACCAATCTTCAGCTAGCTTGGGGGGGATCTATTATGGTGTATTTGTTTGTATATATGTACATACATGTTTATTTTGTGTGTTTGCTCTCTACTATTTGGAAACTTTGGCATTTATCCAAATTTAGCCAACAAGAGGGCACCTGGCATCTGGGGCAAGAAACACTGAGGAAAATGGTGTCGGCTGATGCCTTTATACCCGAAGAACTGCCGCAATGACGTCGGGTGAAGTGCGACACCAGCCGAAGCCAGACCCAGACTTTGGAATCCGGCCGACCGAAGGGCTGCCTGATGACAGGACAACCCATTTGTTAAGACTGCAGATGCATTCCTCTCGGACATCTACATTTATGGTAGGTACAAAACTGTACTTTATGGGGCTACTTAAACAAAAAATGATGTTGATTCCTGACTGTACTGAACACTAAGAATTACAGGATTTAATGCATTCTGCAGAACAAGTTGGTGAACATAACTTTGCAATGTGGTTTTGATGCTTTAGAAGCATCTTGCAGGGCTGCTGTCACTGGGACTGTAATTAGAAGGCATGCTTGGCTTAAGGAACAAAACTTGTCCAATCATGTAAAAGCTAAATTGCTGGATGCTTCCTTAAACCAAGACTAACTTTTTGGCAGAAAAGCAGAAGAAGTCCTCAAAAGGATGGAGGAAAAAGCTAAATCTATGCAAACTGTTACAGATTTTCTACAAGTGCAGCCTCCCAGTTTCAGTAGGCATCGGCCTTCCAAGAAATGGTCCTTTCCAGTCCCTTCTAGACCATCTCAGTCCAAACCCAGGAACAGCAGACCACCTATGCTACAGTCTCAGCCTACGCACAGACCTAAACAGTGTGGGGCTTCCACTTCCAAAGAAGGGAGTAGTAAGCCACCCCCCTATGGAAAAATGGCACAATGACTTAACCTTAACCCTTCCAAGCCCTGCTCTACTACCTGCTCCCTTAGGAGGAAAGCTCACCCTGCATGCAAAAAAACTGGGAACTCGTTACCCAGACAAATGGGTTTTGAACATAGTTTCCAAAGGATACAGATTCCACTTCCGCACACTACCAACCCCTAATGGTTGGCCAGACCTACCCCCAAACCAATCGGCTGAGGCCCAACAGCAGGTTCTCTCTCTTCTAAATATCAGGGCTATTCAACCTGTCCCAGCAGAACAAAGGGGCAAGGTTTTTATTCAAGAATTTTTCTGGTACCCAGAAAAGACAACTCCTGGCATCCCATCCTGGACCTCTCTATTCTCAACACCTTTCTGGTAGTTCCAAAATTCAAAATGCTAACTCTGCAACAGCTTCTTCCCATGCTAGTCAAGGATGCCTGGCTGGCAACACTAGACTTAAAGGAAGCTTACCTCCATGTCCCAATAAGGGAATCACAGGACATGCCTACTCTTCAGGGCAGGCTCCATGCACTATCGGTTCTCTGCACTTCCCTTTGGCTTATCTACTGCACCCAGGATATTCACAGTGTCTAGCTCCAGCCATTGCATTTTGCAGGCTGAGAAATATTCAGATTTACCCATACTTGGATGATTGTCTTATTCAGGCAGAAAGCCAGGACTTGCTATTACAACACCTGGGATTCATAAAGAAACTTCTACCATCTCTGGGGTACACGATCAACAAAAAGAAATCTCACCTAGTACCCTGCCAAAAGACTGTATTCCTGGAAGCAAGCTTGAAAGAAGTTTGACAGCCTACTTCAAACTGCTGGCCACAAAGACCCAGCTATCTGCAAGGAAAATTCTGAAAGCCTTGGGGTTCATGGCCTCTTGCATTTTACTAATTCCATATGCAAGACTGCATATGAGGAAACTCTAATGGTATGTAAAAAGCCTATTGTGTCAACATTCTCAGGACCTGGAAACAATGATTTCTATCATTCCTTGTATGAAGACAGAGTTCCTTTTGTGGGCAGAGGCCTGCTACCACAATAAGGGACTCCCTTTCACTCTACCCCCTGCCACCCAAACCCTAACAGACGCATCAGACTATGCATGGGGGCTCACATGGCAGGGCAGTGCATTCAGGGCAGATGGAACCCAAGACAGTTGCATCATCATCATCATCATCACCATCATCATATTCATTCATTCATTCATTCATCATTCATCCATTCCCATTAGGGGTCGCCACAGCGGATCACCTGTTTCCATTTCTTCCTGTCCTCTGCATCTTGCTCTGTCACACCAACCACCTGCATGTCCTCTCTCATCACATCCATAAACCTTATCCTAGGCCTTCCTCTTTTCCTGTTACCTGGTAGCTTCATCCTTAGCATCTTTTTCCCAATATACTCAGTATCCCTCCTCAGCACATGTCCAAACCAACGTAATTGTGCCTCTCTGGCTTTGTCTCCAAACCTTCCAACCTGGACTGACCCTCTAATATACTTAATCCTGATCCTGTCCACCCCTGTCACACCCAGTGCAAATCTTAACATCTTTAACTCTGCCACATCCAGCTCAAACTCCTGCCTTTTTGTCAGTGCCACTGTATCCAAACCATATAACATAGCTGGTCTCACTACCCTCTTGTAGACCTTCCCTTTCACTCTTACAGGTACTCGAATGTCACAAATCACTCCTGACACTCTCCTCCACCCACTCCATCCTGCCTGTACTCTCTTCTTCACCTCTCTTCCACACTCACCATTACTCTGAACTATTGATCCCAAGTATTTAAACTCATCCACCTTTGCCACCTTTACTCCTTGCATCCTCACCCTTCCTCTATCCTCCCCCTCATTCACAGACATATATTCTGTCTTAGTCCTGCTGACCTTCATTGCTCTTCTCTTTAGAGCATATCTCCATCTCTCCAGGGTCTCCTCCACCTGTTTCCTACTCTCACTACAGATCACAATGTCATCTGCAAACATCATAGTCCATGGGGACTGCTGTCTGATCTCATCTGTCAACCTGTCCATCACCATTGCAAATAAGAAAGGGCTCAGAGCTGATCCTTGATATAATCCCACCTCCACCTTAAACATAAGTCACTCCCACCGCAGACCTCACCGCTGTCCTACTACCCTTGTACATATCATGTACCACTCTTACATACTTCTGACACTCCTGACTTCCTCATACAATACCACAACTCCTCTCCATGCACCCTGTCATATGCTTTCTCTAAGTCTACAAAAACACAATGCAACTCCTTCTGACCTTCTCTGTACTTCTCCATCAACACACTCAGAGCAAACATCGCATTCAAACTGGAACCTTAGTTTGAGAGACAGCCTTACAGAACTATCTGCAAATATATAGAGCGGAGTATATTTTTCTGTATTATTCTGTATTATAGAGCTAAATTGTTTGCTTAGATATCTGTTGTCTTACTGCTCTGCAAATATATAGAGAACAGTATATATTTTTTGGCTTTATAATTTGCACATTCCTCACATCTGTGTTGAAACAGTTTTTTCCCACCCCCCCTCCTTGTTCTTGGTTGTAGTTTAAATTTGGTGGCTTTTGCAGTGCCCGCCCCACTGTAGATTTGATCCAAGACACTCCCCCAGGCCCATCTCTTTACTGCATTCTACCCAATAAACCCTTTCTGCACTTGCTTTTAGTACTTTTTAATTTAATTACATTTTTCTCAAACTGTGTGTGGACTAATATTGCTACATATTCAAGTTTGCCAGCTTGCACTGCATGAGAATTGTATTTACTACTGCTTTGGCTACTTTTCTGAAAAAAAAAAATCATCTGCTTTTACTGTACTTGTGTTTCTTCCTACTTTATTTTGCTTTTGCGTCATCTTAAAAGTACTCAATTGTATTTATTACTGCTTGGTGTAACTCATTCTAACCCTTTTAGTTTAAACACTTGGGCTTCAGACCAGTTGTTTTACATTAAGAGGGTTTGTGGTCTGCACTGTAGTGGCAGAACAGGTAGCTTACATCCTTCTAAGTTGGGAACTGCTGATTGAGGGCTCAGTGTCTGTTATTCTAAAAGTGTATTAATTCTGGCTTAAGCACTTGGACTTTCAGGCCAGTTATTTTACATTAAGAGGGTTTGTGGTCTGCACTCTTGTGGGAGGAGAGGCTGGACTCTGCTCTTCTGAGCTGGGGATTTCTGGTTAAAGGCTTATAGTGCATGCATATCTGAACTGCTTCTTACTGAAATTGGTACACCTTGTTTGCTGTAGCATAGACTAGATCCAGGCCTGCTGAATCTAGCTTTGTATAACTTGAGCACTAATCCAGGCATTCTTTAAAGTATTCAGTTGTATTTATTACTGCTTGGTAGTAACTTGATTAAAGTGTAGCTATCATTCTAAGTCTTTTGGATTAAGCACTTGGGCTTCAGACCAGTTGTTTTACATTAGGAAGGTTTGTGGCATGCACTGTGGTGGCAGGACAGGTAGCTTACATCCTTCTAAGTTGGGAACTGCTGATTGAGAGCTCAGTGTCTGTTATTCTTAGTTTATTAGTTCTGGTTTAAGCACTTGGGCTTCAGGCCAGTTATTTTACATAAAGAAGGTTCGTGGTCTGCACTCTTGTGGGAGGAGAGGCTGGACTCTGCCCTTCTGAGCTGGGAATTTCGGGTTAAAGGTTTATAGTGCCTGCATATTTGAACTGTTTCTTACTGAAATTGGTACACCTTGTTTGCTTTGGCATAGACTAGATCCAGGCCTGCTGAATTTAGCTTTGTTTGTATGCTTGTTTGTTTGCTTGTTATTTCCCTGGAACACAAATTCCACCTAAAACGTGGCTTCTCAGCACTTCTGTGGATCCCTAGTGATATTTGCATTGCTTACTATACTTATTTCCTTGTTTCACTTGAAAGAAAGTTACTGTTTGTCGTTTTTGCATTTAAGTTGCCTGTAACTTGCTCACTAAAGCAATTATATAAGTCAGCACTAAAAATTAAAAGCACTACACCCTCACTCCCCATTGGCCCTTGTTTTCAATTATAAAGGAATTCCCAATATTATTCTAGCATGTCCAAAGGTCAGTTGTCAATCTCCTCTCTGGTTCAGCTGGTGAATCTGGGAATCTTGAGGCAATGTTACAACTGCCTCATGTACACAGACAACCCTCTCCTCCTCCCAACAAATTCCAACACATGTAAGAGATGCAACCATATAGCCAAACTGGAGGCTAAGCTCTCTCAACTCAGTACTGGCATAACCAGTCAGGAGGAGAAGGAAACCACACTCACTACAATTCCAGTCTCACATAGACCTGCCACAACAGCAAACCAAACACATAATCACACAAAAACATACTCGGAGGCTCTAAATAAAGATCTGCCTAAGCAGTAGAGACCTCCAAAGCAGACACCCAAGCAACTGCTATCCCAAAACAAAACACGTGCAACACATATCTCACAAAGCCAGTGTGCCGAACAGTTACAGCCCTTAAGGCTAAACAACACACCTAATACACTTGTAATAGGTGACTCTATCATCAGGCACACTGACGTCTCGCTCACCAGGCTGAACAAGGAGAAGGTCACGGTGAGCAGCCTGTCGGGCGCTAGGATCCGCCACATAACACAAGCACTCTGGTCACTCCAAGGCAAGTACAAATATGACTCTGTCATTGTCCATGCTGGTGTGAATGACCTGAGATATACCTCCCTGGACTACATGAAAAGAGACCTAGAGGAGCTCTCTGAGCATGTAGCCCAGGCCGGTATGACCCTGACCTTGAGTAGCATCTTACCCTCACCAAGAATGATGCCACAATATGAAGACAAGATGATCAATTTCAACAAACTGGCTTAAGTACTGGTGTCATTCAAAGGGGATCCAATGCCTGCCAGCCTGGGATGATATGCTCGACAAGCCACGATGCTTTGCTAGGGACGGCTTGCACCTGTCACCCCTGGGCTTTCGGATATTGGCAAAGGCTCTTGCTACCCCCATAGTGCCTTTTTTAGGCAAGGCTCAAAAGACAAACCCACCTCCATAGGTATCATAAGGGATAAGAAACTAAGAGTAATGCTACTCAACGCCAGAAGTCTAAACCTCAAGATGCACGCACTCAAAACTCTCCTTAGCATGGAGAACATCGATATCTGTGCAGTAACAGAAACCTGGTTCAGGGCTCCCGAGAGCACCCCAGCACTACCAGGTTATACCTCATACCATGCTTTTCGGCCTCAAAACTTGGACCGAACCACAAAAGGAGGGGGAGTATCAATATTCATCAAAGATACCCACACCTCCAGGTTGGTGGCAAAGCACGAAGCATCAGAGACTATCCATGTGCAACTAACAGTGGGTAAAACTGCCTTCCAGTTTATAGCCTGCTACAGACCACCCTCCCAAACCCAGGAACCCCACTCTGCCTTCCTGAGAACACTGGAAAATATGAAGGTCTCTCCAAACACCATTATATTGGGCGACTTCAACTACCCAAACATAGACTGGGAGCATTACTCTAGCTCTAACACCCTAGCCCAAAGGTTCCTAGAATTCGTAAACTCAAATGCTATGGAACAACTTGTTACCACTCCCACAAGTGGGGAAAATGTACTGGACCTGATCATCACCAACATGGGGACTCTATGCTCCAGACCAGAAGTGTATCCCTCACTGGTAAGATCAGACCGTAAACTGATCTCACTGGATATTTACATCCCGACCCCACCCCCTGCCCAGAAAACCACAGTGAAAAACTTCTCTAAAGCAAATTTCACACTCCTCAAAACCGAGGTGGAATCCTTCAAAGCCCCCAGGCCTGTAGAAAATACGGCCCAGACCGCAGAATCCTTTATAAATGCATTCTATGAACACCTTCAGGAATGCATGGATCATGCAATCCCAAATAAAACCAAGACCCAATCCTCCAAAGGCAGACATCCTGTCTGGTGGACCCCAGCCATAAACAAACTATACAATAGAAGGAGGAAGCTAATACATGATAGAGCAAAATCCCAAAAAGGGAAGGCATCTCTGATCAGTATTAGCAAAAAACTAAGGGCACTCATAAAATCGTCTAAGGCCAGCTTCGAGAGAAAAATTGCACAAGACACTAAGGATCACAAGGCTTTCTTTAGTTATGTTAGGAACCTGGGTGGGAATTCCCAGATATGCTCAGAATTAGTCCAAAATGACAAAAAATACACCGAACCCACAGACATTGCCAACATCCTAGCTGACAGGTTCAGCGCAAACCCCCACCAAAAGGGCAAATATCTATCCCAGCAGAGTGCTGCCCCCCTGACATCTCAGATGCTCAGGTAAGAGCCGCCCTCTCCAAAGCAAAAAACACAGCATCAAGGGGACCAGATGGTGTCCCGGGCTGCATCCTACATGAACTCCAAGAAGAGCTAAACCCAAACATAAAACTACTGTTCAATCTCAGCCTTACTACAGGATATGTACCCAAAGAGTGGCGTACAGCAACAGTGGTTCCTCTCCACAAAGGTGGTGCCTCAAAGGACCCTGGAAACTGGTTCCTCTCCACAAAGGTGGTGCCTCAAAGGACCCTGGAAACTATCACCCCATAAGCCTGACTATCTTGGTCTGCAAAGCTATGGAAAGGATCATCATGGACCTCTCAAATAAAGATATTGGGGACCTACAGACACTGGATCCTACCCAGTTCGGCTTTAAGGGCAGATCCAGCCTCTTAAACTTGGCCGACTTCTTTGAAACAGTCACCAAGGCCATTGACGAAGGGAAGGTGGTCCACACAGCCTACCTGGACCTCGCAAAAGCCTTCGATGCAGTACCCCACTCGGGCATTATAGATAAGCTCACCAGCTTAAATATAAACACCTATGTCACTAGATGGGTTGCAAACTGGCTCAAGGACAGAACCCACATGGTTAGAATTGCTGGAGCCATGTCAGACTCCAAACCAGTTACAAGTGGCATCCCACAAGGCTCAATCCTGGGACCTCTCTTGTTCGGTGTATATATTTCTCGGAGGTACAGGCCAACACAGAAGGACTGTGGCTGACCAAGTTCGCAGATGACTGCAAACTGGGCGCCATAATCGACTCTCCAGCTGACACAAGCATCCTCCAAAAGGGCCTCATAGAAACAGACAACTGGTGCCAGAGCCATGGCCTCAAGTTAAATGTCAAAAAGTGTATAGTCATCCCCTTTGGCAAAAACAAAGTGCCAACAAATTACCACATAGGTGGTAATCCATTAAGTACAAAAGAAGTAATTGGGGACCCAAGTTGATAGCAATCTCTCATTTGACAACCACGTGGCCAAAGTGGTTAGAAAAACATTTTATATAGCCCACCTAATCATGAAGGGATTCACATCTAGATTAGGGGAGGTCATCATGCCTCTTTACTCATCCCTCATCAGGTCCATAATCGAGTACAATGCCCCTTTTGGGATGTACCTTACCAAACACCTGCAGCAACTGGAAAGACCCCAAAAGTACCTCACCAAGAGGATCAAAGGGCTGAAACGGATGCCATACGCTGCCCGGTTAAAGAAACTCCAGCTCTACTCAGGGGCATACCGCCTGCTCAGAGGCGACCTGTGCCTGACGTATAAAGCCATGTACAACCCGGAATTAAGGGACATGCTGCACCTCAAAAAATCCAAATCCCATCGAGCTACACACTCGAGAGACTTGAACCTCAGCACTGAAATAAATAGGACATGCTGGAGGGATAGATTCATAACCCAGAGGCTCCCTTCACTCTTGAATAAAATCCCAGTCCAGGTTAGGCAGAGTCCCTCATTGACTCTTCAAGAGGAATCTTGATGAGTGGATGGGAGATCGTAGGTTTACCACGGGTATCAGTTCTGTGTCACTGTTGGACAGAGGCGCACAGTATACTAACCTCAAAAAAGGGTATAGCAAAATTAATTTAAAATGGGTGGCGAAAGCCAAACATACTCTGGCTAGGCTTATAAATGCCCTAGGGCAGATAGCCTAGTATGAACCTAGGCTATCTGTAGTGCTCTTTCCCCGCATGAAACCATACTGCTGATCACTAATCATCACATTCCTTCTTAACCTAGCTTCCACTACTCTTTCCCATGACTTCATGCTGTGACTGATCAATTTAATCCCTCTGTAGTTACCACAGCTCTGCACATCACCCTTAAATTGGTACCAAAACACTTTTTCTCCATTCCTCAGGCATCCTCTCACTTTCTAAAATTTCATTAAAAAATCTGGTTAAAAACTCCACTGCCATTTCACTTAAACACCTCCATGTTTCCACAGGTATGTCATCTGGACCAACAACCTTTCCATTCTTCATCCTCTTCATAGCTATCCTTGCTAATCTATTACACTTCATGATTCACTATCCCCACATCCTCCAACCTTCTCTCCCTCTCATTCTCTTCATTCATCAACCCCTCAAAGTACTCTTTCCATCTGCTCAACACACTCCCGTCACTTTGTTTCCCTCATTATCCTTTATCACAGATGCACCTGCACTTCAATCAAAAAGAAATGTTAGCTGTACAGAATGCTCTGACAGCCTTCAAAGACCGTATTCTTCCAGAACAACTATTGGTAAAGTTGGACAACACCACAGTTATGTGGTCCATAAAGAAGCAGGGGGGGAACCCACTTGTACCCTCTCTGCAGACTAGCCATGGCTCTGTGGAAAACAGCCTTGAGCTACCTGCAAGATCAATTCCTGCCAGGCAAACTAAATTCACTAGCAGACTACTTAAGCAGAAATCTCATGGACCCACACAAATGGAAACTAGAACCCAAAATATTCAACCTCTTGAACAAAAGAGGGACTCCAGAGGTAGACCTGTTTGCCTCCCCTCAAAACTTTTAAGACCCCCCCAGGAGAGCTCCCACTCCAGCCTGGGACCTTAACTTTGTATTGGAAAAGCTCACTCTTCCCCCCTTTGAACCAGCTGCTACAGCAGAGTTGAAATTCCTTTCTTGGAAAACAGCCTTCCTTCTAGCCATTACTTCAGCTAGAAGAGTGTCTGAATTACAGGCCCTCATGGCAGTGGAACCCTTCATTATCTTCCATGGGGACAGGTTTTCTCTCAGGACTAATCCTTCCTTAATGCCCAAGGTGGTGTCTTCTGTGGCCCTAAATCACTCCATTCATTTGCCTACTTTTTTCTGTAATCCACAAGACAAAGGGGAACGAATATTGCATTCTCTGGATGTGCACAGACTACTTAGATGCTATTTGGACAGGACTAAGCCTAGCAGAAAATCTGAACAGCTGCTATTTAGCTTTGCTGCAGGGGCAGAGGGGAAGGCTATTTCAAAGCAAAGCATTTCCAAATGGATAGCCCATTGCATCCATTTCTGCTACAAGCACCATGGAAAACCTACCCAACAGGGGATAAGATCACATTCCACCAGGGCTGCATCTACCACTGTGGCATTTTGGAGAGCGGCCCCCTACCAGGGACATCCTAGAAGCTGCTACCTGGAGCTCTGTACATGCCTTCACCAAGCATTACCACTTGCCTATCTTTTCTAAATCCAGAGCTGGATTTGCCACTGCAGTCTTGCAGGGATTAATAGCTGGCCCTAATGCTCTTTAACTTCCTCCTCCCTTCCTTGGCTTTGGGAATCAACCCAAATGAAATGACTGCAACAGTGAAACACAAAGAACATAGTACAGTTGTGTACACTTACCAGAAATGTAGATGTTAGAGTGTATTCACTGCTGCAGTCCTGGTTACCCTCCCTGCAGCCCCCTGACTTCTCTTGCCACTACCTTTCCTTCTTGTTTGGCATACATTATATCATGTGTATTTGCTTTTTTCTGGGGGTGCACCATACCATATAATAGCTTCCTATTGTGGAGGCACCTAACAACTGGGGCAAGTAAAACTGATGTAATGGCGTCTGCTGCATGTTTTATACCCCTGATGACCTGACGTTAAGGAAGAAGCGACATCCGATGCGGAAATCTGAAGACTCTGGTATTCAGGCCAGCTGAGGGCTACCTGCCAGGCAGATAACCCAAATCAGATGACTGCAACAGTGAATACACTCTAACATCTACATTTATGGTAAGTGTACACAACTGTACTTTCTTGCTTTTGGTGCCTCAGTGACACTATCTACTGTCTTGATGGTGAATTATGTGAACATGTCAGTTGCACTCGGCTATGCACAGAAAGTGCAAGCATAGTCTTTGTGTTTTCTTTTATAAGACCTTTAAATATAAAGTGTGAAACACAAGCACCCAAGTGTGATGCAGAATGTACTGCTGAAGATGCTGCACATTGAGATGGCGTGAATGAGCTTTATGGCAGTCGGCACAGATTGCCAAATATAAGGCTAGAGAAAGTGACATTTCCCTTTAAAGAAGAAAACCTTGGATGTACAGGAAAGGGAAATGGTGCATATTGAAATTGCTCTCTTCAAGGTGTATCAAACCAGAGAAATTGCTGGGATTGTAGAATTGGCTAATTGTCAAGGGCTGAAAATCTTTGTGTTGAGCCAGTAGTTGGTGGTCAAGAAAACCCAGATCCAGATGAAGTTGTGCTTGAAGAGGAACATGCACAAAATAAACTTAGTAACAATATATATAATGTGTTCTCTAATAAAGACACTTTCAGAAAGTGTGTCCAGAACTTTAGTGTCTAATGGTTTTGGAAGAGCTGGGCACATCACAACTTCCTAAGGGCACCCCCACCCACCAAACATGGTCCTTGGAGTTCATAACTGATGGTCCACAAGCTTAATTAATTTTTTCAGTGCCCATTTTATTCCATTCTGGAGCACATGGTCATCCTACACACGATACTACTTTCATCACAGGACATGTACAGTTGTGGGCAGTTTTGCAGGAGCCACAGTTCACAAACAGAATGTCTTTAAGATCTGGAAGGAAACCAGAGCAGCTGAGGAAAATGCATATGAACACAGTAGGATATGCAACCTAATGCAGAAAGTACCCCTGCTGGGAACCAAACCACAGAATCGAGCTCTATGATAATTTATCTGACCTCTGCACCACTTGTGCTGCCACATTTGAGTGTTTTTCAAAAATGGTTGCCATAAAGATGGACTCCCATTGTCTGGTTCATCATATATGCAGAAGACTGCAACCTCAGAAGCATTGTCCTTAACCCTGCTGTCTCCCACTTCAAAAATAAATGCGCATTATAAATTGCCTTAACTCTGATATAAAAAATGCACCATTCTAACACTAGGTGCACTCCCAGCCTTCTGTACTGTTGGTAGTCTGACAGGCAGTAGTTAACAAGATAGTAAAAAACATTGGAATCCTTGCAGATGACCTTTCATTAGATGTCTGATATAACAAATGCACCATTCTAACACTAGGTGCACTCCCAGCCTTCTGTACTGTTGGTAGTCTGACAGGCAGTAGTTAACAAGATAGTAAAAAACATTGGAATCCTTGCAGATGACCTTTCATTAGATGTCTGATATAACAAATGCACCATTCTAACACTAGGTGCACTCCCAGCCTTCTGTACTGTTGGTAGTCTGACAGGCAGTAGTTAACAAGATAGTAAAAAACATTGGAATCCTTGCAGATGACCTTTCATTAGATGTCTGATATAACAAATGCACCATTCTAACACTAGGCGCACTCCCAGCCTTCTGTACTGTTGGTAGTCTGACAGGCAGTAGTTAACAAGATAGTAAAAAACATTGGAATCCTTGCAGATGACCTTTCATTAGATGTCATCTTTATTTTGGCTGTCTGCTTGGAGATATGAAAAGTAAAGCCCCAAAGGAAGAGTTGTCAGCACTGATCCTTAACATGGATCACCTATTTCATGTTTTCTGATGAGGTTTCTGCCACTTGCACTGCATGAATTTTGTTTCAACCAGTTGGTTAACCATCCTGTCACATATAGTTAGTTTTAAAGTGTTCAACTTCTGTATGGTGTCAGTATGGAGAATGGTGTCAAAGGCCTTGGCCAGGTCAAGATGTCCAGTGTGTATCACATGGGTACCAGCTACAGCCTCTGTAACATTGGGCACTTCTGGAGCAGGCATCTTTTACAGAGTGGTACATGCCTCTGTGTGCCCCCAAGTAGTGTCTTCTTGCTGCTGGAAGAGATGACTGTGAGTTCTATTCCTACACTAGTTTGTTGGACTAATTTTCCAATGCAGACACTGTGGTATGAGGGGTCCCTCAAAACCTACACCACCAAAAACACACACATAGAAACACAAAAAACACACCTATGTTTGTGGAGGCTCTCATTTAAAAACCTGCCCAAGCATCAGGGACCTCCAAAGCAGAAACGCAAGCAAACTCCATCCCCCAACACAACCCAAATGACACATAGCCCACAAACTCAGTGCGCCACTCAACCACAGCCTATAAGGCATAACAACATACCCAACACTCTAGTCATAGGTGACTCTGTAGTCAGGCACACTGATGTTCCACTCACCAGGCTAAACAAGGAGAAAGTTATGGTCAGCTGCCTGTCAGGTGCCAGCATCCGCCACATAATGCATGCACTCAGGTCACTCCACAATAAGTACAAATATGACACTGTCATTGTCCATGTTGGTGTGAATGACCTGAGATATACCTCCTTGGACTACATGAAAAGAGACAAGGAGGAGCTCTCTAATCTTGTAGCCCAGGCAGGTATGACCCTAGCCCTGAGTAGCATCCTGCCATCACCCAGAATAATACCACAGTTGTTGTGTCTTTCGACTTTTCCCGGTTAGGGGTCGCCACAGCGGAACTCTGGTCTGCTAATGAGTGGCAGTTGATTTTTACGTACTGAGTTGCCAGCCCAGGTACGCCCATTCATGCATGTCTCCATGCAGAAGACGCTCTAGCTAAATGATTGACTTCAACAATTGGCTAAGCTTCTGGGGTCATTCTAAGGGGATCCAGTATTTGTCTGCCTGGGACGACATGATCAACAGACCACGATGCTTTGCCAGAGATGGCCTGCACCTGTCGCCCTTTGGATTCTGGATACTGGCTAAGGCTCTAGACACTCCTATAGTGCCTTTTTTAGGCAAGGTTCAAATGACAAATTCACCACCGTTAAAAACCGCTTAATATAACCAGAATGGAAGGAAACAGCAACAGTTGAGCAAAAAACCTTTATCAACGAAACCGTTTTACCACCGTAACAGGTAGAAGCAAGCAAAATCTGAGGGTAAAGCTACTCAATGCTATAAGTCTAAACCTCAAAATGCAATCACTGGAGGCACTCCTTAAAATGGAGAACATCGACATCTATGGTCCATAGGTTCATAGGTTAGTATTAGGCTACCTGCCCTTTCAGGCCATGTTAAGCCTAGCCAGTTACCCCATGTGAGAATCGAACCCTGCACCTTGTGTCTGTAGGGTAAACACCTTAACCATTAGGCCACCCCCCCCCCCACCCTCTAACTTATGCAGTGACAGAGACCTGGTTCAAAGCTCCAGAGAGCACCTCTGCATTACCAGAATATAATTCATACCACACCTTTCGGCCACCTAACTCGGAATGAAGCACTAAAGGTGGAGGCGTGTCCATATTCATTAAGGATATCCGCACCTCCAGGCTAGTTGCACAGCATAATGCATCCGAGATTATCCAAGTGCAACTAACTCTGGGCAAAACCGCAATCCAAGTTGTAGC
Source organism: Protopterus annectens (assembly GCF_019279795.1). NCBI lineage: Eukaryota > Metazoa > Chordata > Ceratodontiformes > Protopteridae > Protopterus > Protopterus annectens. The sequence continues at coordinate 1,324,778,347 of NC_056747.1, forward strand.
TTGCTACAGACCCCCCACCATACCCCAGGATTCCCACACCTCATTTCTTGATGCACTGGAAAGTATTAGGGTACAACCCAACACCCTAATAATGGACAATTTTAACTACCCCACCATTAACTGGGAAAACTACTCGTGTACCAACTCTTTTGCTCAACGTTTTCTGGAATTCATAAATTCCAATGCCTTGGATCAACTTATTCACACTCCCACCAGGGGCAGCAATATCCTAGACCTGGTCATCCAACATGGGCAACCGGTGTTCCACACCAGAGGTCAATTCCTTGTTGGTCAGATCCGACCACAAGCTAATCACCCTAGTCATTCACATCCCACCCCCACCCCCAATTAGGGAAACCACCGTAAAAAACTTCTCCAAAGCCAACTTCACACTTTTTAAAACAGAAGTGGCAAAGTTCATGACACCCATGCAGACGGAAAATAGATGTACAACTGCTGAATCCTACACAAATGCACTTTATAAGCACTTACATGAGTGCATGGATCATGCTATCCAACAGAACCAAGATGCTATCCTCCAAAAAAAGGAAGCCAATCTGGTGGTCCACTGCCATAAACAAACTCTACAACAGAAGAAAGAAACTGTTGCAAAAAAGAGTAAAATCCCATGACTGGAAGAACTCCCTGGTCAACCTCCATAAGAAGCTGAGATTCCTCATAAAATCCTCCAAAGCTAGTTACAAAAACAAAATTGCCACTGACTCAAAAGACAACCACAAAGCATTCTATAGCTATGTCAAGAATCTGAATGGCAACACTCAGATCTGCTCCGAGTTACAGCACAATGGCACTAAATACACAGAAACAACTGATATTGCCAACATCCTGGCAGATAAGTTCAGTGGTAACTTTACCCCCCTCTCACCCCCTAGAGGGCCCATCTCTATACCGGAAGAATTCAAAGTTCCTGTAATCATGGCTGCACAGGTAAAAAAAACACTCTCCAAAGCCAAGAGCACAGCATCCATGGGGCCTGACAATATCCCAGGCTGCATTCTACATGAACTACAGAATGAACCGGCACCCTACCTAAGTACCATGTTCATTCATAGCCTCACTTCAGGCTTTGTGCCCACTGAATGGCGCACTGTGACAGTTATCCCAATCCAAAAAGGTGGAGCCACGCCAGACCCTGGGAACTACCGCCCATTAGCCTGATGAGCCTGGTCTGCAAGGCCATGGAACATATCATCATGGAACTCATAAACAAAGACATTAGTAATCTCCAAACTCTGGACCCTACCCAGTTCGGATTTGTAAAAGGCAGATCATGTCTCCTAAACCTGATTGACTTCTTTGAAGCAGAAACCAAAGCCATAGATGAGGGTGAAGTGGTTCACACAGCTTATCTAGATCTCGCCAAGGCTTTCGACACCATCCCCCACTCTGGAATTATAGATGAGCTCACTAAACTAGGTATAAATCCCTATGTCACAAGATGGGTTGCCAACTGGCTCACAGACAGAACCCACAATGTGAAAGTAGCGGACTCCAAATCCGACTTTAGACCACTGACAAGTGGAGTGCCACAGGGTTCAGTCCTGGGTCCTCTCCCATTACTGAACACAAAAGGTCTTTGGCTAACATAGTTTGCAGATGACTGCAAACTAGGAGCCATAATCAAAGCTCCTAATGATGTGGACATACTACAAAAGGGCCTCACTAAGACAGATACCTGGTGTCAAAGCCATGGCCTGAAGCTCAATGTCAAAAAGTGTATTGTCATCCCTTTTGGTAAAAACTCTGTACCCATGAACTACCACATAGCTGGTAGTCTACTTAACACCGAAAATGTGATCAGACCTTGGGACACAGGTGGACAGTAGTCTCTCCTTTGATAATCACATCGCCACAGTGGTCTGGAAATCCTTCTACATGGCTCACCTCATCACAAAAGGTTTCTTATCCAGAAAAACAGAGGTCATTGTTCCCCTCTACTCATCACTCATTAGACCCATTATAGAGTACAACGCCCCTTTTGGTATGTGCCTCACAAGACCTCTACAACAACTGGAAAGGCCACAGAAATACCTCACAAAGAGGATTACTGGCCTCAAACAGATGCCCTACGCAGACCGTCACAAAACCTCCAGCTTTACTCCATCGCATATCACCTACTCAGAGGCGATCTCTGCCTAACATACAAAGCTATGTCAAGCCCAGAGCTGTTGGACATGCTCCACTTAAAGAAATCCCAGTCCCTCCGAGCTACATGCTCTAGGGACCTAAACCTTGTCACCACAATAAACAGAACATGCTTGAGGGATAGATTCCTGTCCCAGAGACTTCCCATACTCTGGAACGGACTACCTATCTATATCAAACAGAGCTCCTCATTAGCAGTCTTCAAGAAAAATCTTGATTGGATGGGAAATAGGAAATTCACCCCGGGGATCACTTCTGTGGCTCTACTCAACAGGGGCACAGGAAAATAATTTTCTCGGGTGGCGAAAGCCAGGGTACATTTTTGGCTAGGCTTATATAGGCCCTAGGGCCAATAGCCTAGTTCCTACCTATGAAGTTCCTGAGTGCTGCACTCCTTGATTGTGCCGTCCTCAAGATGAGATATTAAACTGAAGCCCCATCTACCTGAGTTTATAATAGCTCAGGTAGATGTAAAAGATTCCACAACACTTGTAGAAAAGAGGAGGGGAAATTTCCCAGAGCCCTGTACAGATTGGCTAATTGTACAAACCTGGTCAGCAAGGTGTTAATACCCTCTCTTTTTATTTACTATCTAAAAGTACTGCTAGATATTTTTATTTTTTAGCAAATAGCAGGATCTGTAATGTAGAATGTGGACACGTCGGCTAGGTATTTAGCAGTACTGACAAAAACTGCCTGTGTGTTGATAGATTATTCAGTGACTTTTCCTACATCGTGAACCGAGTTACAATCTGCATCATAGTAATTAGTTGTTAGACTCCAACCATGAGGTGCTATAGTATCTGCATACAAATTAGTAGTCTCAAGACAAGACTGTTTATGTAGCATGAGAAAGAGGGCCTAAAACTGGGCCTTGTGGGGCAGCACTATTACTTAAACCCTAAAACTGAGAATGAGGTTTGACTGGTGATGGGAGGATGTTCATTTTGGAAAGTAGTTGTTAAAACTATGTTGTCGCTTTGGACAAAAATGTAGTCATCTAGCAGCTGTAATAAGTTCATGACTGGCCGTTTTTACTTGCCCTTTTTAAGTTTAGTAATATACAACCTGTCAACAGACTCATCTCTATTTTGAAGTAAATATGTTTGATGAAAGAATACCTGTTTGTTATGATATTTGGAGTGGAATTTGTATGGACTTTCGGATAAAACCTTTTTGGTTAAAGGGCTAACTGCAATTGTTGTATAAACAGATTGTGTTTTAGGGTGCTTTAGGCAGAGGATTGAGAAGTATCCCTAAAACTGGGAGGAATGGTGCTGTTCAGAGATAGGTTAAATATATGTGCTGTGGGTCAGGATGAATGAGCTGCACCTATGTTTAGGATTTTAGGGTGCAAAAAATGAAATGTGGGATTCTATTATAAATAAGTACCATTGAGTAAAGCCTCAAGTTGTGTTTATAAAGCAAATTTTCAGCAAAAGCTCAAATCAGCCCTGGGAAATCTCAGCTTTTATAGACAAGCCTTCCTCTGTTCCAGAGTATGGGAAGTCTCTGGGACAGGAATCTATCCCTCAAGCATGTTCTGTTTATTGTGGTGACAATTAATTATTAGGTGAATGTCACTGAATTGTTTTAACAATTTTCTCTTTGTGACCATCTTTGTGAGGTGATCACAGCTGCATTGAGCTCCATTCAGCTTCCAACTTGGAGAGCTTTAATGAAGTCTGCCATAATGTAGAAACATACTCTACTAATTGTACAAGTTCCTTATTCCCTCTGTATACAAAGAGGTGAGCTCCAGAGTCTATGGTTAAAACTATTCCAAAATTAGCCTTTAGTTCAGTCCCAGTTCCCTTAGCTCTACTCCTTAGAGCTTGCTAGCAGCATTTGGTTTCCGTAAGCTGAAAAGCTCTAACATAGTGTATTGTCTTACATTAGCTCCTGATTGTTTTTTTTTTTTCTTTTCTTTTTGGACTCCCTCCTGCTGAGGTTGCTCTGCAACCAGTTCTAACCACCCAATCTTACACTGATAATTGCTAGCCCCCTCCCTTGAGTCATTCTCATAGGAGGCTATATTAATACCCACTCCTCTGGGAGCTATCTTTAAAATGTAGTAAGGCAAATACCTTGCATCCCCATTATAAACTTGTCTTTTACTTAATTGTTTAAGTCTTGTGGTCCGGTTTAGCCCTGTTCCACTCACCCTTGCTGCACTCGGGCTCGGTCCATGCCCTGTCCTGCCCTGTATTTCCACCTGTCCCCAGTACTGTTAAATTTATACTGTCCTAGCCACTCCCCCTGCTTCTTCCTCCCAACCAGCATCTCACACATCATGAAGTGGTCCTCCCTCTTTACAACCCAACTTTTCTCCTTCCTTTCCTGCCAAATCCTGGTTGAAAACTGTGCCCTATAATGGCCAGACCCCTTGCTATGCTAGCATCAACAAAGACAATAGTATTTTCTCTGCTCCCCCTAATGCTCATCCTTTATCTCCTCACCGCCTATGAAAACCAGCACCACCATGGATTCCACTATCCACAATATCAAACTACCACCCCAGACTTCTCTTACAAGTTAGTTCACCTAACTATCCCAGACACATCCAATCCCTCATCCTCTTTTACCTCATCACCCAATTAAAACCTTAAAATCTAATCCAAGGGACAAGCACTATCCAAGACTTAAGTTCCTAAAGCTCATAATCAGATTTCAATATAACCTCATTACAGATGGGGACATCATTCCAACCTTGGCCCATCTCCACCTGGTGACAATAGCACCTACACCACCAACCCCATCAATAAACTACCCCTTCATAGTCCTGCAAATGCTCTGCTGACATTTCACTTGAACATTCAAAGTATAAATAGTAAATTCCCCAACCTGCATGCCCTCTTAGCAGTTCATTCCCCAGACATAATGTGACTTACAGAAAGCTAGCTTAAACCTACTACTGCCGATAATGAGGTATTACTCCCGGGCTGCAACATACACTGATTTAGACAAACAGCTAAGAAGGGAGGTGGAATAGCAGTTCTTTACAAAAATACATTGTACAGGATTTAGTCTTTATCCTTTGACCAACACGTGGCCAGGATAGTAAGAAAATTATTCTAACTTGCCCAGCTTGTAAGTAAGGGCATGGCATCCAGGTTCAAGGAGGTCATGGTGCCACTTTATATGGCCCTTGTCAGACCCATCATTGAAAATAAGGCCCCTTTGGTATGTACTTGACAAAACGTATGCAACAGTCAGAACACCAACAAAGGTTCCTTACCAGGACAATCCAGTGTATAAAACACATTGCTTATATGTATTGCATTAAAGCCTTATCTTTCAACTCTGTCTCCTACATTTTACTGATAGGCAATCAATGCCTGGCATACAAGGCATCCTCAGATCCAGCTCTAATGGAACTTTCACACATCTGCAAAATGAATGGCATCCGACTCAGTAGATCCAAAGATTTAAATTTTTTCTTGTGAAATAAACAAGACATGTTGGTGAGACCGATATGTGTATTGGAGGATCCCCATGCTCTGGGACAGGCTCCCCAACCATGTGAAGTAAACTCCATCCCTAACCATGTTTAAGTGTAACCTTGACCAGTGGATCAGAAATTCACTCTGGGTATGGCCCCACATCTCTGATAGATGGAGGCAAGACAGTAATGCCCAAACTGACAACCCCCCCCCCACATAATCTCTAGAAACTTTTAACTAACATATCCCCCTCCTAATAATGCCCATGATATGTAGGGACACAATTGGGTTAGATTGAATGGCTAGGCTTATAAAGGCCCTGGGGGTCCTTAGCTTGGTATGAACTTATATCCCCATTTCATTAAGGAACCTAGCCCAGATTCCTAGTTGTTCCAAAGCACTGTCTGGTTAAGTGATTTGCTCAATGTCACAGAGTAGGTAAACGAAGATGGAAAGATTCAAACCATGCACCCCTGCTACAGGAAGAAACTCAATAATTTGGAGCTATAGTCCTCTGCGCTAACTGCCAGAGTAACTGGCACCTGTCCTACTGTCCATCAGCTAAAGGTAGCTCATCAGTTGATACCCCCAAGAAGGAGCTGGATGAATACAAAGGCAGTCGTAAGTTTTGGTAGTGGATTTGGGGCATCAAGGCCCTTGATCCATTACTAGAACGTTAAGCTTCTTCACTAAACCTAGGGAGAATACAGTTGTGATATCGACAACTTTCAACATTGAAGCTCAAAAAAACCCCACCACACAATGCTGAAACACAAAGTGCAACAACTAAAACCAATAGTTTTGTAGGGGGCAAGCCCCCTTCACCCCTTGTATGCCTGTCCTAATTGTATATACCAGCTCAGAGATCACACTACAGGGGAGAAAAAGGTCAGTCACAAGTGGAGTACCTCTGAGATCAGTCCTTATCTGAAGTTGAGGCCAATGTCAATGGTCTCTAGCTGACTAAATTTGCAGGTGATTGTAAATTAGATGCTGTCACTGAATCCCACACTGACACAAATGTTCTCCAGGAGGGGCTGATACAGTCAAACAATTGGTATCAGAGCCACGGACTAAAACTAAATGTCAAGAAATGCATAATGGTATCCTTTATGAAGTTATCCACCCCTGGTAATTATCATATTGACAACACACCCCTTAGAGTTGACCCAGTCAGGGACTCAGGGACATGGATACTAATCTAGCCTTTGGTCATCACGTGTCTAGAACAGTGAGGAAATCATTCTATGCTGAGCAACTTGTAAACAAAGGTATGGCATTTAAGTCCAAGGAAGTCATTGTTCCACTGAGGTCTGCTGAATGCCGAATAATCATTGAGTACAGTGCTCCTTTGGTATGTACCTAACCAGGCATATCCAACAATTAGAATGTCCACAGAGGTTCCTCACTAAAAGAATACAGGGTGTAAGTAAAATGTCCTGTGCAGACTGCTCAAGGCTCTATCCCTGGATTCGGTCTCCTACAGGCTTTTGATGGGAGATCTATGCCTGGTATGCATGGCATTGTCAGACCCTGTTCTGATGGACCTCCTACATATCCACAAGAGAAACTGCACCAGAATTACCTGTTCTAAAGACTTAAACACCTGTGATATAAATAGGACCTGCTGGAAAGACAGGTATGTATCCCAGAGACTACCCCATTAATGGAACAGGCTCCCCATCCATGTGAAGCAGAGTTCCTCTCTAACCCAATTCAAGTGCAGTTTGGACAATTGGATGGGGAACAGGAAATTCATCCCTGGTTTGGCACCCATGTCTCTAATGGTGATGTGTAAATGGTTCATCTCCCAGGCCTCTGCTTGTAAATATTTTATCTCCTAAACCCCTGCTTATACTTTGAACTTGTCAGAGATTTGGGATGCATGGCTAGGCTTAAAAAGTCCCTTGTGGTCATTAGCCTAGTAAACACCTATGAACCTATAAAAACTGTCCCTGTTGTACTGAGATATCACACAATACATTAATGGTTATTCAGTACTATTAAAAATCCAGTAGCAACATATCTTTGCTGTTGTGTGCTTTGACCTTTTGTGGTCAATGCTTTGAGCTTTGTGTTTGAAGTTGTCAGTGTTTTGAATGTAATCTACGAAGGGAGCCTCTCAGTTGGCCTTTAAGTGCAGTGCTGTAAAGGTTGAAACTATCTGCTACTAACATATTGCCTTGAAAAAGCAGGAATTCTGGTGCAGTGAAAGAAAATGGAAGCCACAATGAATATTTCAAGAAATGGTGGATATTTAAAAAAAAAGTTCAGAATTCTCACATTTTTATGGCCTTCCACTTCTGTGAATGAGTTATGTAGTTAATTAGAATCTTTGATCTTTTGTTACATTTCTTTAATTTTTCATTTTGCCATTTAATGGTTATGGGAAAGTTTGTGGCTATTTCTGCCTGACATGTTTTTTTCCTGTTCGATGTAGCTGATTCTGGGCTTGCAATGGTATTCTCAAAGCACTGGTAATACAGTGACATCAGATTGCACTGCTAGGCTGCTGCAGATGTAAGTACCAGTATTGATGAAAAGTGTCAATATAGTGCATTTTTTCCAGTTTATTTTTCTATGTTCCTAAACCTAATTATGGATGATCCATGGGAGATAAAAAGGTCAAGAGCTAGCAGCCTGTGCATGGTGGTAAAAAAAAAAAAAAAAAAAAAAGAAAAGTTATCTTTGCATCTAAAATTAAAAAATGCTAATTTTTTTTTTTATTAGAGATCGTTTAAGTAAATAAATAAACTTACTTTCATTTCATCAATGATGAATTAACATTAACACATTTTTTGCATCTGTCCAATTGTGTTGTGTACTGGGGCGTGGGACGTGGATTGGTTGTTACAGGTTTTTCTATTTCTGTTTCGTTTTGGATTAGGAAGTTTCAGTCCTTGTCTGCACTGTATGGGGGTGGGGTGGGCTAAGTGAGCTAAGTGTTACTGCCCTAGTGTGATATTTCAGATTTACTGCCAGATGCTAGTACTACTGATCTCCCCTACTTAAGATCTTTTTTTTACTCTTTACATGTCACAAAAAAAAAAAAGGGGTGGATTGTGGATGAAAAATGGATGAATGGTTTTATTATGTAACTTTCAATGTAGTATAAACTCAAAAAAGCACACATAAAGAAAAGAACAAATATTAATGTTTTTTTTATATATCCATTAGTTTTTCAAGGTAAAAAAAACTTCACCTCACACAACTTCGCTAATACAAGTTACTAAATACAAGACAATGACGCCTCTATGCAGTTGCAAAATGGCAATAAGAACTGAATGAAATGAAGATGAAGCATCTAGATAGATCTAGAAAAGAAATGACGTGAAAAAAGCACATGCAGAAGCAGCACAACACACATTTTCTGAACATTTGCAGGCAAAGTTTTTTTTTTTTTTGGTAAGGCTTGCGAATTAATTGTTAAAAGCAAATAAATTTGAAAAAAGCAAAAAAAAAAAAAGCAAGATAAAGCAATTTGTTTCATGGAATAAATGGAATACATAGTTCAACAGGATAATACAAGGGTAGCAATATTACACTGCATATTACAGTTCTAGAATGTGTTCTAAAAAACTAGTCTGAGTACACTGGTGAGTGTCACTGAAAGCAACAGCAATGTTGCAATATTTTTAATCTTTTTAAATCTTGGTAGAAGATTTCTTTTGTAGATGATAGGATAATGATCTTGGTTTAATAACTGCTTAAAATGCCTAGGAATCCTGTAGATACTGCCTAAATCGTTTCTCACTGTGGAGTACTGCCTTCCAGTGATATCTCTACAATCCGGTGTATGTAAAGTAAAATTTACCCATTTGTATTACATCACTGTATGTAAAGTGTTAACATGTAGCATGTAAAAACTATGTAGCAGCAGTTAGTAGTAGTAAAACTATTTGCTCGTGTGTGTACTAGCTAGTAGTGTATCCTCTTACGCTCTCAAAAAAACAAAAAAAAAAAAAATTAACTCTTTTAAATTTTTTAAGCAAAAAACAACAGTTTTAGAAAACCGAATGGGTCAAAAACCTGAATTTGTCCCACCTAACTGGTAATGGTGCCACTGTTTTCATCCCCTTTCCAGTTTGTTTAGGAGGATGGCGTACAACAATGAAATTCCTCATGGTGGTCTTCTGGATTTGTTTTGATGCCAGCATTATTGCAGTTTTCAGGTCTTAAAAGCACACAATGCCATCTTGTTGTCTGGAGAACTGACGAGTGCATAAGTACACACTTTGCAGTTACATGGATACACAGGAGCTAGGAGGAAGGCAGCCATACTGACAACCACAATGGCAGCGATTGTCTAAGCAGAACGGTCGCATGACATCCCATAGTTCTGTGCAGCTTATGGATCAGTACAGACAGGCAGGGTTGATATAAATGCATGTCGGAAAACGTGGTGCTTAATCTTTTTCATTGGACATAGCCATGGAATGACAGATGTGCACTTGATGACCGCACTTTCCAATGTGATTAGCGAATGCCGGCAGGGTGCCAGCTGTATTTACAGTACAGACCAGCCAGTTACATTATCCAGGAGAAGAGACCTTTTACTGTTTTATGCTGCTCTCCACTCTAATCATATGTAGCTTTCTCATTACTAGGCTTCCCTTTTCTGTTACTAAATTCCTCTTAGTCTTGGGCCTCCTATGTCAGAAGACATAGTTGTAGTTTCCCTGTAGTGTGTGGGGAAAATAAACTGTACTTAAACGCATTGTGCTGTAAAAGTTTACCGGTATAAACACAGAAGTGACAGGAAAGGAGAAATATTGCCGCCAGGATAACAAAGCATACCTTTTTATAACTACAAAAGGTGTAAAATGCAACAGGGAACTATACTAGATGAAGAGATAACGAAAGAACATTTGTTTTCCTGCCACAGTCTGAAATTGTACATTTTTATAAGGGCTACTAGTTGACATCTCCTTTGCAAATAACACAGGCCTCAGGCTTGAATTATTTTAAAATTCAGCTTGATGACTGATTTGTGGCTCAGGCTTACAGGCCTTGCAACCGGGGATGCAGATCTTCTCTTATGAGGTTGAGTCTGTTGCCCTGGGTAACATTTTAACACTACGTACAACAGACTCAACCTCGTAAGAGAAGATCTGCATCCCCGGTTGCAAGGCCTGTAAATCTGAGCCACAAATCAGTCATCAAGCTGAATTTTAAAATAATTCAAGCCCGAGGCCTGTGTTATGTAGACAAGTGCCATGGTGGTGCAGCGGTAGTGTTGTTGCCTCACAGCAAGAGGTTCTCCCATTCGATTCTCTGCTGGATTGCCTTCTGTGTGGAGTCTGCATGTCCTCCCTGCGGTCAATGGCGTTCAAAAGACATGTGTGAATGGGCGTGCCTTTGTTGAAGGTTGGCCGCCGGGCTGGCACCTCGGCACTGTAAAAATCTACTGCCAATCATTAGCGGACCAGAGTTCCGCTGTGGCGACCCCTAACCGAGAAAAGCCAAAAGAAGATGATGTATGCGCAGATAGCGAAACAAGTGGCAGCACTTGCCTGGAATGAGCATCTGACAGATTCTTGGGTGTGTGTAAGACACTATACTGTGCGACCGAGCATTCAAGTTTTTGTACGGCTTATTGGCACTTTCTGCTTCAAGGCTCCTGAACTGCTTGCTGTCCATGAGTAAGGAAGACCATTCTGCTGTACCGTTGGTGTCCTAATTATTACTATGTTCTGAAAAAATGTTATAAAAAAAAAAAAAAAAGTACACTTTCATTACCCAGAAACCAACACGGGTGCAGATGAGTGCAAAACGTCAGAACCTTTGTATTCAGTTTAATATCCAGTGTCTGTTAGGGTGTGGAGGGTGATTTAAAGCTTGTACTCTTCATCTGGGTTTGACAAAGATTTACTGAGTACTAAGGTTATACACATGGCCTATAATCTCACAATAAAACCACAGTAAGTGTCAGTACATTTACCCATATGCTGTGGGCTATTTTAGGTCTTTGCATAATTACAAGCCACAAAGTTTACAGGAAAATGAATATTTTCCAAAAGGTCATACAGAAAGCAACAGATTCAGTATCTGAATTAGTGTGCTATAAAATATAGTAAATAAACAATTTAAAAGGGTTTGGTGGTTTTTGTAGAGGTGATATTGACTTAATGTTATAGAGGAGAGTCTTTAAGTGAACATTTTAACTTGTACATGTAAATTAATGCTTTAACGCTTCGTAAAATATATGCAAATTCCATGGTGCAATTTAGGTGTATTAGTGTGGTGCTGTCAGTGTAGTTGTCAAAGGTCAAGAACTCAAAAGGGAGACAATGGTGATAAGTTTTGTTTTATAGTGGTAGGAGGTAGAATGTGACAGGAAGAAATAGAGCTGTGTTTTACTGCTTTGTGGTGAGAGTAGAGATGTCCGACAGCACACTATGTCACAGGTATGGTTAGAGCTGTGAATATGCATCTTGCCACAATGGGTTTATATGTATTGCTGCTTATTATTCTGATATCTTGCTACAAAGTATAATTTCCTTTAACTTGCTTGGTAAAAGCCTGGTAGCCAAATGTGTTTGACCTTTTCCTGGTTATCCATCTTCTAAGTATGGGGTGGAGAGGTTGAAATTAAGTAAAGCAGTACTATAAAAATGCTGTAGTGATTATTTTGACAGATGGATGTTAGCAGGTGCTTTTCTTGCCCATCACAGTTCTGTAATGCAATAATTTAAAACATCTTTCAACTTTGTGGTCTGTCGGTAGGGTATGGATATCCATGATCTGTATTTATTTTTCCCAGACTGCTGTTTGCCTAGCATGCCTATGTTGTAGTCTGCACCACAGACTGTACTAACTGGTACAGCAGTGTTTTACATCACGTTTGCCAGAACAGTATTTATGTATTGCTAGTCTAGTTGCGTTGTGGTTTACCCAGGTGTCCTCCTGTGTTCTGTCTGCCCAGTATGCTGCTTATCGCTTATCATGAGCTTAGCTGCACTTCCTGTTGTCTATAGTTACTGCATTCCAAGGTTCATAGGAGTTCACTAGGCTAACGACCACACGGGCCTTTTTAAGCCTAGCCATGCATCCCAAGTCTCTGACAAGTTCTGATACCCTTGATAAGTGTAAGCATGGGCCTGGGAGATGAACCACATACAGGTTGTCTGTGTCCATTAGAGAGGGAGCTGACAAACCAGGGATGAATTTCATGTTCCCCATCCAATTGTCCAAATTGCACTAGAATTGGATTAGGGAGGAACTCTGCTTCACATGGATAGGGAGTCTGTTCCAGAGATGTGGGGTAGTCTCTGGGATACATATCTGTCCCACCAGCAGGTCCCATTTGTATCACAGGCAAAGTTTACATCTTGCTGTTTGGATATGCAGAAGGTCCATCAGAGTGGGGTCTAACAATGCCCTGTATGCCAGGCATAGATCTCCCCTCAAAAGCCTGTAGGAGACAGAATACAGGGATAGGGTCTTGAGGCGGTCTGCATAAGACATTTACTTACTCCCTGTATTCTTTTAGTGAGGAACCTCTGTGACACTCCGTTGGATAAGCCTAGTTAGGTGCATACCAAAGGGGGCATTGTACTCAATGATAGGTTTGATGGGTGCTGAATTCAGTGGAACAATGACTTCCTTGGACTTGGATGCCATACCTTTCTTTATAAATTGCACAACATAGAATGATTTCCTCACTACTGTAGACATGTGATGGTCAAAGGCTAGATTGCTGTCCGTGTGTTCCTAAGTCCCTAACTACTGGGTCAGCTCTAAGGAGTGTGTTGTCAATATGATAGTTACCAGGGGTGGATGACTTCCAAAGGATACTGTTATGCATTTCTTCATATTTAGTTTTAGTCCATGCCTCTGACACCAGTTGTTTGTCTGTGTCGGCCCTTCCTGGAGAACATTTGTGTCCATGTGGGATTCAGTGATGACTCCTAATTTGCAATCCTACGCAAATTTAGTCAGCCAGGGACCATTGACATTGACCTTGACTTCAGATTCCTGAGGGACTCCACTTGTGACTGGCCTCTTTGTAGAGGAGGACTCCCCAATTCTAAATTGCTGGGTCGTGTCTGTGAGCCAGTTGGCTATCCATTGGGTGACATATGGGTTTGTTCCTAACCTCTTGAGTTTAACAATGCCTGAATGGGGTATTGTGTCAAAATGCCTTGGCCTAGTCAAGGTAGGCAGTGTGAACCATTTTGCTGTCATCCATTGCTCTGGTGACCTTCTCAAAGTCCACCAGGTTGATTAGGCATTACGTGCCCTTGCCAAAACCATACTGGTTTGGGTCAAGTGTCTGGAGGTTTACTAGATCATTATCGATCATTTCCATGATAACTATTTCCATGGATTTACATACAAGACTAGTGAGACTCGTGGGTCTGCAGTTTCCAGGGTCTGTAGATGGCCCACCTTTGTGCAAAGGGATAACTGTTGCTATTTCCATTTATGAGGCATGAAGCCTGTTTGGAGGCTATAGCTAAAGAGCAATTCCAGATGGTCTGATAGGTAATTTTTCATGCTATTTAGAAGGCATCCTGGGATATTGTTTGGGCCCATTGATGCAGTGATCTTGGCCTAATTGAGAGCATTCAGGACCTGTTCCCTAGTGCTAGTAGGGAAGTTGTATTTAATGGTAGGGAAGGTTGAGGGGGGGACAGAGGGTTAAAGTTGGAGCTGAATTTATTGGCCAGTAGGTTTGCTACATCTCCTGGCTTGGTATAGGTGGCTCCATTTACAATGAGCTCTGCATATAATTGTTTGTTGCCTTTGAGGTTGTGGACATATAAAGAATGCCTTGTGTTTATCCTTGGCCTGCAAGGCTTAATTTTCCTTAAATTTGGCTTTGGTAGACTTTGTCCTCTGAGTTGTTCATTTAGTTTGAGTGCTTTTATCCTGCTGGGTGCTGCTTCTCTGAATTTCTGCCATGATTTTCTTCCTTCTGTTATACAGACAATTGATTTTGTGATTCCAACAGGGTGGCTTGTTTCTGAGTTAGTTCTGTACTTCTTCCTGGTGGGTACAGCTGCCTCTCTGCAGCTGATTAACATGCTTGTACTGGGTTTCTGTGAACAGCTCTATATAGGCAGCAGTGTTCTCAGGGTTTGTTGGGGCTTGAAAATTTGGCAGGTTATCGCTTAATAGCAGGAAGGTAACCTTAAAGTAGTTCCTGAATATTCCAGGTTTATTTGGGGGTCCAAGTTTTATTTTTACTTCCTAGGGGACCATTTTGTGATCTGACCTTACCAGGAAAGACATTACACTAGGGTATGTGCAGCGCACTCCCATAGTAGTGAGGACCAGATCGAATGTGGTTGCACCCCTGGTTGGTGTACTGACAGTCTAGTCCAGGGACTGTGGCTGTGTACTGTGGTGAACCTCATGCAAGAAAGTTGGTGGGGGGTTCCTTGATGTTGGCTAAGGGTTAAAATGGTGTATGCAAAAGTTTTAATGCACATTGTGCTGTCTGAGGCTCACAGATGAGCTTCACTCAAGAGGAAGATCTCTGTGCAGTAATTTTTATTTTTCCTACTGGATGCCTGAACCTCCTACAGGATCCAGTTTCCCTTGAATAATTAATGTATGTGCCTTGTAATATAACTTTGTTTTACCCGATACCTACCAAGTTGTTCCCAGTGGGGCACCCCCTTCGTGTATCACCCAAAACTTGTGTTATCCTTGTTCTCTTGCTCCTATCTCTGTGTAGCCTACTGTCCTATCTACTCCTACGACAGCTATCAGTCCCTCCAACTTTGTTTTTCTCTTCTGCTACTGTCCTATCTACTCCTACAACAGCTATCAGTCCCTCCAACTTTGTTTTTCTCTTCTGCTACTGTCCTATCTACTCCTATGACAGCTGTCAGTCCCTCCATCTTTGTTTTTCTCTTCTGCTACTGTCCTATCTACTCCTATGACAGCTGTCAGTCCCTCCAACTTTGTTTTTCTCTTCTGCTACTGTCCTATCTACTCCTACGACAGCTATCAGTCCCTCCAACTTTGTTTTTCTCTTCTGCTACTGTCCTATCTACTCCTATGACAGCTGTCAGTCCCTCCATCTTTGTTTTTCTCTTCTGCTACTGTCCTATCTACTCCTATGACAGCTGTCAGTCCCTCCAACTTTGTTTTTCTCTTCTGCTACTGTCCCATCTACTCCTACGACAGCTGTCAGTCCCTCCATCTTTGTTTTTCTCTTCTGTTGGCTAGGTTTCTCCCCTAATTTTCTTACCTTTCTGATTGTGTTTTTTTTTTGTCGACTATATAAGAGATGGGGCCTGCCAGCTCCATTCGCTCAGGCTCACTCTGCTCCCCTGCGCTACTGCCATTCCCATCTAGCCCCTATATAATTTTATACTTAATCTCTCCTTTTCCCCTCCCATCTAACCCCTCCCCTTCTTGTCCTCTGGTCCAACCCAAGTAGTTACAGCTCAGATCAAGATAATCACCAGGTCTGTAATGACTAATTCACCTATTTCATCTCCCTCCCTCTCCCAACTTACTCTGAAACTATTAATACCTTTATAACGATTTAATTTCTCTCTTGCTTGCTTACGACTACTGACTTACCTCGTTGACCCAACCAACATAATTCTAACATTCCTCTACATGCCTCCTTTAGTTTTACTTAACTTTCTCACCTCCTATAATATCCAACTAACACCTGAAAATCCATCTCTAGCATCCACTCACCCAAATTCCTGACACCTGAAAATCCATCTCTAGCATCCACTCACCCAAATGCCTTTACACAACCTCTTCACTCATTTGAAATATCCCCTTCCATCTTTCCTACAAATATTCTCCTTCGCAAAGTCAAAATTACTTCCTTCCCCACATATTCTCCAAAAAGTAAAATAAAGTACTACTTTTACTACCCTTCTCTCTATAATGTAAACATCCTCCCATAAGTGCTACTACTGGCATGCGATATTCATCCAAATCCAGGCCCAAACTGTCTCTCTCCACAGTCAACAATTCAACTCACCTTGTCACTGGACACCTTATTCTTCCAAAAAACATGCATCTTTTTTACTGAATGAATATTAGAAGTGTGCTAAATAAAGTTAGTGAATTTCATGCCTGGATGGCCACTCACTCCCTGATATTATTACCCTTACTGAAACGGGGCTAAAACCTCTTGACTCTCTCTAATATACTTTCTCTATCCAGGGTATAATGTACTTTGACTAGGCGATCAAAATAAAAAAACGGTGGAGGAGTAGCCATTGCCTACTCAAACCATCTTGTATTCACATCTCTAGATAAACCAACCCCATCCTTTCTACCTGCTGGACTCCTGATTGCCAACCTTAAACTTAACAATCCTATTACTATTATTGCAGCAGCCATTTATGTAACCCTGGCGACAACATTCCCCTACTTGAACATAATCTCTCCTGGCTTACTCAACTTGTACATAATGAAGTCATCCTCCTACGGGATGTCAATAATAAGTTGTCTCTCCCTCTGCTCACCTTACTCCACCTTATGTATCAACTTGCATGACTTTACTCACCTTGTCTCTACACCCACCCATGCTAATAAATCTTGCAACTCTGGCTCAGGTATTGATTTGGAATTTAGTCTCAGGCCCATACAAATATCACAACCCTGAAATATTGCCCGACTCCCTAAGCGATCACTCCCCAGTAAAAGTTGTAAGATTCTCTCCACACTTCTCCAGATCACATAGGTACATCGAATGTCAGAAGCTATCAAACTTCCACCCAGAAACCTTTAATACCCTCCTCTCCAAAATAAACTGGTCTTTCTGACCCATCTCTCTCTAGACAAAGCAGCATACTTGACTCAACCTTGCTAAATATCCTTAACTCGTTGGCACCTTTGTGCACAGTGTGTGTCAAATCTAACATATCCCTCTGGTTAACCAAAGCTACCCGCACCTTGATTAAAAATTAAAAAGAAGAAATAGTTTTTATCCATCTTTTCCACATTCTAAGCTCCCCATCCACCTAAAAATATATAAAGAACTCGGAAATCCTTACTAAAATAAATAAAGACAAAAAGGTTTTCTATAATAACCCACCTACTTCACAAAGATCAAATCCCAAGAAATTCTGGCAATCAGTAGATCAAATACTGCATCCTGGTAACCTCTCCTCTCCTAATCCCTGCCCAACAAATACACCCCAAGAAACAGCTTCTATCTTCAATGCCTGGTTCATTGATTCCATTAGTAAGAAATGCCCTGTCCCCTCTAATTCTAACACTATAATTCACCTGACCCATACTCTAGTCAGAAGTCTAACCTATTTTCCCTTAAACCAATACCTGCCAGCTACATTAAATCTCTACTTTGCAAACTAAAACCCTGTTCTGCATCTGCTGATAATATACCTCCCTACGTCCATCAGATCGCAGCAGGCACTCTAGCCCTCCCAGTCTCTATGCTGATAAATCGTTCCATCTCTGAATCAAAAGTTCCCTCCATCTGGAAATAATTCTATACTCTACCTGTACACAAAGGAGATGCCATAAAAATCTCCAGTTTCAGACCCATAGCCATCCTGTCACCTCTCTCAAAAATCTTAGAAAAATGTGTGCATAAGGAAGTCATGAAACACTTTAAGAAAATCTGCTCACCCTCGGACGACATGGCTTTTGTCCAAAGCATAGCACCACTGCTGCCCTCCTATCCTTTATCAACGCTATCTTCGGGCCAGAGATAACAGTAAACTTGTGTCATGATTATTCCTAGATATCTCTAAAGCATTTGATACAGTCTTTCACTCCTTTCTTCTGGACAGACTCACTGACCTTAACTTCTCCACCTTTACCATTGCCTGGTTTGCTAGTTACCTCACAGATCGACTTGTGTGTAAAATGGCTCCCTGCTCTCTCCCCATCAAAATGGGTATTCCTCAAGGATCTATTCTTGGTCCACTACTCTTCAATATACTTACAAATCTACACTATATCTCCTGCCCTCAGTCATCTGTCGTCCAATATGGAGATGACTCTACAGTCATCACCATTGCAGACACCCTCTCTATTACTTAGAAGTCCTTTAACTCTGTTGAAACCTGGCTCTCTAACAACTAGCTAATTCTGAATCCTCAAAAAAACAAAACAAAAAACAAACTCTTACTTTTTCTTCCCAAAAACCTAAACCACCTTAAATCCACTTATGCTATTCAGTCTCTAATCATAGTTGAACCCAACACAGAACTTCTAGGGGTCATCATAAATGACCAACTGAAATGATTTGCATGTTAATTGTATTAAGAAAACTAATCAAAAACTTGGCCTATTATACAGAAATAAAAAGTTCCTATCCAACAAAGCTAAAGTTTCCCTCTCTCATGCCTATCACCTACCAAGTCTATTGTACAGCTCTCATATCCTCACCAAGCTCCAAACCTCTTTCCTAACTAAGCTAGAAACTAATTACAACAAAATGGCCAGATTTGCTGTGAATCAAAGCCATAGATCTCATCACTGTCTCACTTAAACAGACTAGAATTACCCCACTAGCTTCTCTCATTACCCTACTAGCTTCTCTCATTACCCCACTAGCTTCTCTCTCGGCTTCACATTATCCACTCTGTCTTGTACCAACCATCTTTCTGTCCCAACTTGTCTACTCTAATCTCCTTCTACACTCGTACCATTTCTTGGAACAAACTCCCGTTGGAAAATGGATCACTTAAACAATTCAAAGAATTTAAATCTGCAACCAAAGACTACGTCAAAAGTCGCTGGTCATGCCACTGACCTTACCCTTCATAAACTGTCTTCCTCTCCTACATAGTTTACCATCTGCCCTCATTGGTTTTATTTCTGATATGCATTCGCTCTCTTAACAGTTTATCTAGGTAATTACCTGCCACTCATTTTTAAAAATATTTCTGCTTGTATACTACCTGTACGATTTTCCCTAACTGTAGCTACCTTGGCTGTACTTACAAACTTTGTATACTGTTTCTGCACATCTTAAGTTAAATGTCAATTTAAACTCTGTAAGTTATTTTTATGCTTGTACTGTTACAACTTGAAACTGTTAATGTTTTGTTTATACTATTTTCATTTTAAAATTTTATTGTAATTTTGTGGAGCTTTTCTCCCTGGGCCTCTGCTGAAAAAGGGCCATCATCTCAGATGGACAAACGCAGTCAACAAATGTAAAATAAATAATAAAATAAACATTGCCAGGCCCCCTGTACTTGTCATGCTCTTCTGTCTCCTAAAAAAACATTTCCAGGGACAGAAATTTTCCTTTACGGCTTGTTTCATCATTTTACATTGCGACTTCAGGCTACATTTAGTGCAATTTAGGCAAATGTTTCCGAGATGAGGTTTGGCATACAGAGATGCACATCTACACAAACCATCCCAGGCCATGCGCATATGCTTTAACTTGAGGGTGTAGGTTGTTTTCTGCACAACACTCCATTTGTTCTTCAGTCCCAGGTATCATTTTTAAATATTTAACCTCTGCAAGTTTTGTCATTAAGATTTCATGGTGGCAGACTGACCCAGGACCTGCTACTAATTGTCAACAAGTACCATCTGATGAAATACAAAACTGACCAAGCAGAGTATGCAAACATTAATATGGAGTGACCCCTACCGTGATAAAAACAGGAAGCAAATTCACAACAGAAGTTTTAGAAGGTAAAGGGCAAGATTTACTGAAACCAGAGATACTACTGGTCTGGTGTACTTGGTGGGGGGGGGGGGTTAGCAAGTTTATCTTGTGGTTCTGTTTTTAGTCTTTGTTTTCACTTGCATACTATGTAGGTGAGACGTTTGTGAAGGTAAAATAATGAAGGCCATAGTCTGTCTGACATAACAATATTCCTTTTTGCATAGTTGATCTATCCACTTGAGTAAAGATCTGCAACTTCTTTGGTTTTGTGTCAAGAGCTTAGTTTCCTGTGCCAAGATAGTAAGAGGAGATAAAAGCAAAGGTTGGATAAATGGAATAAATGTTTTCAATTATTGTACATCTTGGTGGGAGATTAACAAGCCTCACATTTCAGAGGACATGTTGTATAAACACCCCACAGGATGTTGGCAGTCCTTTAATTATCGTGGTAGCTAAATAGGAAGTGATATTTTTAGGCATACCTCTTGTTTTGTTTTAATTACCAGGCATTTTCCTGTTTTCCAATGCTCCTTTACAGTGCCAAAATGATCTGTGGTACAAAGTTTGGGCCAATTTGTTAAAATAACCAGTCAGCATAAACATGCGATTAGAACATGAGAGGACATTGGAATACCCACAGAAAACCTTGTAGGTAGAGGGGCATCATTTGCATGTTATGCAGATGCCATCTGAATGACATTCTTGAACTTCAGAAAATGGAGTGGAGAGGCCACAGCACTGACCAGGTTCAGTGCAAACTTCACCCCCCTCTCACCCCCAAAAGGGCCCATAACCATACCAGAAGAATGTAGTGCCCCTGAAATCACAGACACTCAGGTTAAAACAGCCCTCTCCAAAGCCAAAAACACAGCATCAATGGGACCGGATGGTGTCCCAGGCTGCATCTTACACGAGCTCAAAGATGAACTAGCCCCTCACCTAAACACACTGTTCAAACTCAGCCTCTCCACAGGCTATGTTCCCATAGAGTGGCACACAGCAACGGTTATTCTGCTTCACAAAGGTGGAGCCACAACAGACCCCGGGAACTAGCACCCTATAAGCCTGATTAGATTGGTCTGCAAGGCTATGGGGTGCATCATCATGGATCTCATTAACAGAGACATTGGGAACCTCCAAACACTGGACCCTACCCAGTTTGGCTTTAAGGGCAGATCGTGCCTCCTAAACCTAGCGGACTTCTTTGAGACAGTTGCCAAGGCTATAGATGAGGGAAAGGTGGTCCACACATCCTACTTAGACCTCACAAAGGCCTACAACACCATTCTCCATTCTGATATTATAGACAAGCTCACCCACCTGAACATAAACCTCTATGTCATGAGATGGGTTGCCAACTGGCTCACAGAAAGAACCCACATGGTAAGAGTTGTAGGAGCTAGGTCTGACTCTAAACCCGGTTACAAGTGGCATTCCCCAGGGCTCAGTCCTAGGACCCCTCCTGTTCAGCATATACTTCTCAGAGGTACAGGCAAACACAGGAGGACTATGGCTATGCAAACTAGGGGCTATAATTGACTCTCCGGCTGACACAGACATCCTCCAAAAGGGTCTCACTGAGACAGATACCTGGTGTCACAACCATGGCCTCAAGCTAAATGCCAAAAAGTGCATAGTCATCCCCTTTGGAAAAAAACAAGTACCCACAAATTACCACATAGGTGGTAGCCCCCCAAATACGGAAGATGAAATAAGGGATCTGGGGACACAAGTAGATGGTAATCTCTCCTTTGATAATCATATTGTCAAAGTGGTTAGAAAATCCTTCTACGTGGCCCACCTTATCACAAAAGGGATTGCATCCAGATCAAAAGAGGCCATTGTGCCCCTCTACGCATCACTCATCAGACCCATCATAGAGTACAACGCCCCATTTGGGATGTACCTTACAAGACACCTGCAACAGCTAGAAAGACCACAGAAGTACCTCACCAAGAGGATTACTGGTCTCAAACAGATGCCCTATGCAGCTAGACTGAAGAAACTCCAGCTGTACTCAGTTGCATACCGCCTACTTGGAGGTGATCTCTGCCTGACATACAAGGCCATGTCCAACCCAGAATTGATGGACATGCTCCACCTAAAGAAAACCATATCCCCTTGAGCCACATGCTCTAGGGATCTAAACCTCACCACAGCAATAAATAGGATGTGCTGGAGGGATAGATTCCTGTCCCAGAGACTTCCCATGCTCTGGAACAAGATTCCACTCTACATTTGGCAGAGCTCCTCACTAACACTCTTAAAGAGAAACCTTGACGAGTGGATCAGAAACAGGAAGTTTACCCAGGAGATCACTTCAGTGGCTCTGCTGGACAGAGGCACAGGGAACTAATCTAAAGGGGCGGCGAAAGCCAACACATTCTGGCTAGGCTTATAAATGCCTCTGGGCAGATAGCCTAGTACCTAGCTATGAACCTAAAAGATTTCTCTGTCTCTCTATCTCTCTTTATTTTAACAAAAATCTGAGAGCTGTAGTGCTCCATGTGGGGTATAAATTGTAGCAAGTGCTTGGTACAAATGTATAAAGCAGTTTGATGCAGTTAAACAAACAATTTTTAAACAGTAACGTGAGGAAGAAGGGGCAGAGCACAGTAACATGTGAGGAAGGAGGGGCAGAGCACAGTAACATGTGAGGAAGGAGGGGCAGAGCACAGTAACATGTGAGGAAGGAGGGGCAGAGCACAGTACAGAATCAGGACCTGATTGGGTTCTGCATTTCAGGAGCCCCAGGTACCGGATAGCTGACCTTTTTTTTTGTTCTTGTCACTTTAAGAACGGAGTGGGTGGGGTGATAGTTTATGGGACCAGCACATAGCACTAATTCTGCAAGCTGTGCAACTGGACAGCAAAGGTGGTTTTGAATCCATACCAGACTTTGCAATGTTGAATTTTATTTCAAAGGTCCTTGTTTAACTTTTTTCTGAGTTTTTAATTTGTGATCTGGCAAATTTAGTGTGCTACTAAGGGGGAAAGTTTTTTCCCTTCCATTACATAGCTTTTTTATGCTAGGGTTCCACCAAAGAAGTTTATTCCTAAACTTTGCACTGTTTCTTACAGACTGAGACAGGTGTCTTGATGGAGGTATTGAGAAAATAGAACCCTTCTACAAATGCGGCAGTGTTTGCTATGGAGTCCTCAAGGTTAGAGGGTATTTGAAACCCTTGGGTGATCATATAGTTGGAGTAAATTTGCTTTGAGAAATCTCTGAAGTTGTTTGGGTTTGTGAGTGGGTTAGGCTGGGCTCGAATATTGAAGAACCATAAACTTAACCAAGGAGGGTGTAATTGTAGGTTCAGAGCATAATGGTGCTGTTTGTTATAATCCAGGTCCAATATACCTGAACATCTTATACGGCAGCATATAATCTTGCCTACTTAGTTTGCATTAATAAAAGTTTAGGAAGCCTTGGCCATATTTATTTGTGGTACTGCAAATGTTGCAGTTAATAGAGAAGTCCCCAGAAACAATAAATAATAATAATAATGGTTTCAATAACAAGGAACTGCAGTTTAGGTAGGTATGCCTTGTTGGTTGCAGGTGACAGAGAAGGAGTTAGCTGGGAGATGGTAAGGGGGTCTTAACAGTTACTAGGATATGAAGGAGTTCATGACCATTATCTAGTTGTACAAGTGTAGATGGGAGGGAGTTGTAGATATAGGTGGACATGCCACCTCATGTTATGGAGGTAACCTCAGTAGAGGATCTGAATGTTCGGTCAGTACTGAACCATTGTAGGGGAGGTGTGTCATCACTGTCCTGGTACCATGGTTCAGTAATGAGACAGTGTATTTTCTTAGGTTAAGAAGACCTCTAACAATGGCATGGTAGTGGTAGAATGGTCATGGGAAATGCACAAGGATGAAAGGTGCAGGCAAGAGGATACAGCTGTCCAAAACTTCCTTCAAGCTAACACTCACTGGATTCTCCTAAACTGACACCTTTAGCTGACCCCAGGATCTAAGATGTTAAAACTTGTAAGACTTGATGACCATAGTCTGGCATTGTTAAAGGAAGATCCTGCCTTAATGAACCTGGTAAACATATAAAAGCAAAACTCCTAGTGCGACTAGCACGGCTCTAAAACCAGTAATATTTAATGTAAACAAAACCTTTAAACAAGCATAAAACATATACAAAAATAACAATCATAAGATCGCATGATTTTAGCCCATCAGCAGCCTTAGACTAATCATATGCAAAGCAAGCACTAATGTAACGCTTATTACTTTCACAGAAAAGCATTCATGGAAGATAACCAATAAAAAACATACTAAAATTCATACATTTACATGATGGGTTAGAAAAACGGAAAGCATCCAGTACTAAACAAAACTCAATCTGCATATAGGTACTGACAACAGGTCAAATCAATGTAAAAACATCCTATCAAAAAAAAAAAAAAAAAAAAAAAAGAGCGGATTCATAGCGCTCACCTTTTTGTTTACAATATTACTGTTTTTAGAGCCATGTTAGTTGCACTAGGAGTTTTACTTTTATGTGACTTAACTTTCGCTCTCCTCATCCGGCTTTTACCTGGATACCAGTCTTTTAGTATTTCAAACTGGTAAACATCTTTGACACAAAATATGGACAATGGTCATGCAGTCCATATAGCATTACGCTGACCTCACAAAAGCATCTGATACCATACTATGTACTAACCTAATTAATAAGCTAAATGCACTCCAAGTTGATCCCTGTGTAGTTAGATTGACTGCGAGACAGAACCCATACAGTTTTGGTGGCAGGTGTGTCCTCGGCATGAATATATAACTAGTGTAGTCCTCGGTGATCCTTGCTTGGACCTCTGATATTCGGAATATATTATTTTCGTTCCCAAATCAAAAATGGGGATCTCCGATTAACGACATTCGGTTTATATTCATCGACAAATGTTATCTTCAAATGCTCTTCTCACATGCAAAAGCAGCAGCTTAAACTTGCATGTTTATAGTTGGTGCACAGAAAATAGGCTGAAACTAAATGATAAAAAGCACAATATTGTTGCATTTGGTTAATTTCCCCTCTCAGCATATCGTATGGACAGCACTCCACTACAAAATGAGGATGTTGAGAGGTCTTGGAACATTTTTATATAATTCAGTCTCCTTTGATCATTGTGTTGCAACACTGGTTAGGAAATCCCATCTAGTGCATCTGAAAGGGCATCTCCTCTAGATCCAAGAAGTCTTATCCCTTTATATTTCACACCAATGATATCTATCATAGAATATAATGCCTCCTATAGTATGTATCTTGCTAGACGTGTCAAGCAGTTGGAGAGACCTCAAAGGCTCTTAACAAAAGGTTATGGGCCACAAGAACCTGAGATACAACCCTGTCAACTTCTTGGGGGATATGTGCCTTGCTCTTGGGTAATTTTATTTATTTATTTATTTATTTTATTTATTAACCATAGTCCACTGACTCAGAATAACCCATTTTCAGTGAAGGCCCGGGGGGAGAAGCTCCAGTAACAAATTAAAAATTACTATAGCAAACAACTAAACCAATGTATTCTACAACAGGATTAGATGTACGGTAATAAGAAACCATACAAATATAAATAGCATTTCTTAGTGATAGAAATATGCAGAGTACAATGTC
Organism: Protopterus annectens; assembly: GCF_019279795.1. Classification (NCBI taxonomy): domain Eukaryota; kingdom Metazoa; phylum Chordata; order Ceratodontiformes; family Protopteridae; genus Protopterus; species Protopterus annectens. The sequence continues at coordinate 1,324,804,171 of NC_056747.1, forward strand.
ATTATGCAGTGAAAATGACAGTAGAACTTGCACAGTATATAAATGGATAACTTGTTGAGAACATTCAATATAAACAATCATGACACAGTATATTCTGTACAATATGAAGATTATACTTTTGCCTTGTGGAAGTTTCTTAATTAAATAGTGATTAGTATGCTTTTATTTAAAAGTCACAGAAGTACAGTTGATTTACTAGTATTTCAGTTGATCTAAAAAAGGGGTATTCTAGTCAGTAAACTCATTGGTGTTGGTTTATGGTGGTATGAAGTTCTGATCACAAGGACAGATGTGATTATTAAGAAAGTGATTTTTAAGGTGATTGAAGATTTTTATAGACTCCATTTGTGTTATTGGGTATTGGGGTGGTCATCAGGGATCCTGCAGTCCATGACCTCTTATATTTTAACAATTCAAGTAGTCCAGTAAAGAGTAGGATCAGAGATCTGAAGCTGTTTCAGCAGATAAACAAATCCTGGTGGAGAAAGAGAGGACAAACTTCCACTCCAGGTCAACCAATGTGACACATAATCTTCGTTAAAAAAGGATTTGGACAATTAGATGGCTGTTTATAATTCACCTCAACATGACTGACCTATCGCTCCTTGAAAAAGGAGGCAAAGGTCCAAGGATGGGTACCAGCAAGATGTAAATGGCCACATGCCCAGTTGCCTTGTATTTTCTATGGTTTCTATGATCATTCCCCGTGAAGGATGTATATACTGCTCAGGTCTAGCTTTAAACCAGATGTTGGTATGTTCTCAGAGTTCTATCATGTCTGTCTTCATATAATCCAGGCAATGTGTGTCTTAAGTCATTCACACCCTTGTGAATGATGACCATATCATGGCAGTAGTTAAAGTGAAGTGACTTGGGTCCTAAACACTTGGCGTGTCCTGACCACTGAGAGGAAGATTACCACCACCTTATTTTTACAGCTTGGTGAAGTGTCTGTGCCTGACTGTAAAGTCAGCAGTGACTGACATTTCTGCTGGCCTTTTAATGGCTTAAGAGTTTAGATGAGTTGGTTTGATGAAGACTCTGACTAGGGTTTGTGATAACTGGTGCTAGAGTTATAATATGAGGTTGCATTATGTTGCTGAGGAGTTTGAGAGTTGGTCTTCTTCTCCCTCAGAGACTTTTGCCTCTTGGAAAGAGAGTGCTTAAGAACCTTGGTATAAAATATCTCAATTTTAGGTGAATGGTATGAAGCATAACTTTCCAGATGTTTGCCTCACAGTTTTGGTCTATTGCTCCTAAATGCTCCTAAAACTTGTGGTTTTCTGTCAAATCATTAGGATGATCTGAGGATTGAAGTCACTAAATAATGACACACATTTGAGTTTCAGACTTTAAATACTTAAGAAAATGTATATTAACACAAACCTTGTTACTCTAGCAACTTTCTAAGATTAGAAGGGTGATATTTAAAATGTGTCCCTATTTTTGGGCCTTTGTCCCTCCATTTTGTCAGGCTCTGTCCAGAATTCTTGCACTAAGAGGTTGAGAGGTATGGCATGAAGGTTTAGGATGGGTGTAGGCATGGGTACTGACAACCTTCTGGGTATTGTGTGTATATTTAGATGATAGGCTAGCTTCCAATGTAAGTATGCACACCACTTACATGTGGACTGTAATAAATGGCTGTCAGTGGCATTATGCAGTTAGAGCACTACCTTATGCTGGCTAGTGCTAACAAAGTGGCAAGTGAAGGTAATGAGGTGGTCAGGAGGTTCATGATCTTAGAATAAGATAACTCAATGGATTCTTGTGTGTTTTAGGCTTGCTAGGAAATTTAACTGTTATGTTTTACTGTAGTAACCCCTTGGGAATTTCTTACATAAATGGTTGTGGCCTGAGTGATTGACATGCCAAATGGCCATGATGCAGTGTACAAATGCTGCATGATTGACATGCCATGCAGATTTGCCAGTGACATCATGCATACATTGCTTGTTTGCTGTACATGCGCACCCCACTGGGTGCGCAGTAGCAGGGGGCAATCTAGATCATGGCCATAGCACAACAGGCCGGGAATATACTGTATTTTTTTTTTTTTTTGCTTTTGCTCTACTGCACCCCCACACTTGCAAATTAAATATACAAACGGTGAAATCGAACCACCGCTTGGTCAGAATGCCAGCTGAATACATCAGAATGACTATCAATTTAGAAAATGTCACCTGGTGCTGGGTGTTAAGTGGGGTTTAGATGGGCCTTGCTGTGGCACATCAGGGGGTTAGTACGGTAAAACAAAGTCAATTTAACTATATCAGGTTAACTTGGTGCTTAACAAAGGAATTAGTAGAATATAGAAAGTACACTTGTAAGTGTCTCTGGTCCCTCCTTATATCTGCAAAGCCTTGTTTATTAATGCCAAATAAGATTTTAGGGGATTGTGATCCTGAGCATAAGGGGCAAGGTGCTATTTGATGCAGTGAAGTGGTCTTTATCATAGCTGGGGTGGAGAAAGTAGCCGTTAAGTGCAGCACTTGCCCTTAGCACTGAAATATTGGTTGAGTAACTGTGTAGCAAGTGGAGATAATGAGATGTTCATCGTGTTACCCTGCTGCAGTCATCACACTTGGGTTATCCTGTCATCAGGCAGTCCCACAGTCGGCCGGAATTCCAAAGTCTTGGTCCGGCGTCAGATGCTGTCGCTTCTTCCCTGACGTCAGTGCGCCAGGGGTATATATAATGCATCCAATGCCATTTTCTTCAGTCTTTCTTGCCGCGCGGTGCCCGAAGCAGAAGCAGTTCGCAAGTGCCGGTCGGCCGACTCCTGAGATTTTCTACGTCGAATTTTGGATCCGAAGTCTTCAATAAAGCTAAGTACCCCGTTGGGGAAACTTTTCTTGCCTCAGACCGATGTCAGAAAAAGTTAACAATTGTATTTCTTGTGGGAAGCAAATACCTCATAAGGATTTTCATTCTTACTGCATACCTTGCCTAGGCCCAGACCACGACGTCACTGGTTGTCGTTTTTGTGCTAGGTTTAATAAGCGTACTATAAAAAGATGCTTTGATTTTGCACGACACTACTCCGGTAGAAAATTTAACTACACAATGCTGTCGGAGTAACCGACTACTGGCGTGCACAAGAAATGCAAGGATAAGGACAGGCAGCCTAGACCCAAGCCAGACTCCGAGGCCTCGGCTGGACCAGTCTCCGGTTCACTGGTCTTCAGTGAGGCTCCAATGCAGCCCTTGACTACCGCAGATTTGGAACCAGAGACCGCTTCGGAGCCTTTGGCGGAGAGTGCTAGGCCGATGCAGCCATTTTGTTTAGCCCCTACCAATGACACTATAGAAAGAGATGCCGGTGCTGCAGAAACACCTTTGGTTTCTGAAGGCGTCTTCAGACCGATTACGCTCACCATAAAAACGTATCCTAAGCTTAAGACTCCTACTAAACCAAAAAAGACTGCACTTCAGTCTCCAATTCAAGGCCCCATGCCTAAGAAACAGATGCTTAAAATGGCTGAAGATTTGATCTCTTTTATCAGGGGTTCCCAACCCCCACCCGATAAAAGGCCTAGACAAGAGGAATGATCCAGAGACTATCTCCCAGGGTCCCAAAGGGGATAAGGCTTCTATGGTAAAATTCCTGTACCCTCTGAAAGGGACTCCAGAGCACTAGACAGGTGGGGGGAAAAAGGTTTACACCTCAGCCACCCTAGCTATGAGAGCACTAAATTGCCAATTTTGCATGCTAAAATATCAGCAATTTCTAATGTCTCAGTTAAAACAAAAAATGAGCACACTCCCTCAACAGTCTGAATTGAAAGAAATGCAGGATCTGTTGCATGCAACTGAACAGGTGGGCAAACATACTTTACAATGTGGGTTTGATTCTTTGGAGGTTTCCTGCAGAGCAGCTGTCACTGGGTCTGTTATACGTAGGCATGCTTGGTTGAAGGAACAAACTCTGCCTGATCTTGTTAAAGCAGAGCTTCTAGATGCTCCCTTACAGCAGGATGTTCTATTTGGAGTTAAAGCAGAAGTAGTCTTAAAGAAAATGGAGGATAAGGCAAAATCTATGCAGACAGTCAAAGATTTTCTACAGGTACAGCCCTCTCGCTTCAGCAGAAATTGGCCAACAAAGAATTGGTCCTTTCCAGCTACTGACAGACCACAGAGGGGTAAATATAGACGTCCAAGAGGCAGAGGACAACCACAAGCCCAATACAAACCTCGACAATGGGGCACTGCAACACAGAAGGGAGGAGAAGACAGGTCCCAAACTACCAGAAGGCAATCTCAATGACTTGCACCTCATCTGGCCAAGCAACACTCTCTTGGCAGCTCCCTTGGGAGGAAAACTCACACTTTTTTCAGACAACTGGCACATTGTCACAAAGGACAAATGGGTCCTAGACATAATTTCACGAGGATACAGATTCCATTTCCACACCTTGCCAATGAAAAGTGGAATGTCAAACCTGCCACAAAATCAATGGGAAGAGGTACAAAAACAAATTACAGCTCTCATGGACATGAGAGCCATTCAACTGGTACCTACACGAGAGCAAGGCCAAGGATTTTACTCAAGGCTCTTTCTAGTCCCCAGAAAGGACAATGCCTGGAGACCAATTCTGGACCTTTCAATTCTAAACACCTTCTTACAAGTACCCAAATTCAAGATGCTAACACTACAGCAGCTTCTTCCCATGTTGGGCAAGAAAGCATGGCTAGTAACGTTGGACCTCAAGGAGGCATACCTGCATGTCCCTATCACACAAAGTTGCAGAAGATACCTCCATTTCATTGCAGGTTCAACCCATTACCAATTCTCTGCACTGCCCTTTGGCTTATCTACTGCATCCAGGGTCTTCACAAAATGCCTGGCACCAGTAATTGCATACTGCAGACAAAGAGGAATTCAAATATACCCATACCTGGACGACTGCCTCATCCAAGCAGAAAGCAAGGACATCCTCTTACAACATTTGGCTTTTGTAAAACATCTTCTAAGTTGCCTGGGGTACACAGTAAATGAAAAGAAATCAAAACTAGTACCCTCACAAAACATGACTTTCCTGGGTGCCAGCTTGAATACAACGGCCCAGAAGGCTTATCTGATGCCAGGCAAACAACTACAACTGACTCAAATTTCAAAACAATGGCAACAAAGACCCAACTCCCTGCAAGAAAAATTCTGCAGGCCTTGGGCTTCATGGCATTTTGCATACTACTAATACCATTTGCAAAGCTGCATATGAGGAAATTACAGTGGTACCTAAAAAGCGTATGGTCTCAACACAGCCACAGCTTGGACACAATGATATCTCTCATTCCCTGCCTACAACAGGAGTTCCTATGGTGGTCACAGGCATGTCACCTCAACAAGGGTCAGCCTTTCCCCTTGCCCCCAGCCAGGCAAACTATGACAACAGATGCATCGGACTACGCCTGGGGGGCACACATGGCAGGACAGTGCGTTCAAGGCATATGGACTGCAGATCAAAGGAATCTGCACATCAATCAAAAAGAGATGCTAGCTGTACAGAATGCTCTGACAGCCTTCAAGAACCAATTACATCCAGGACAACTTACAATAAGGACGGACAACACCACAGTAATGTGGTACATAAACAAGGGGGTACACACTCCTACCCTCTATGCAGGCAAGCAATGACCTTGTGGAACACAGCACTGGCTTACCAAGTTCAGTTACAAGCTCAATTCCTGCCAGAAAAAAAGAACACATTGGCAGACAACCTCAGCAGAAACATCATGGATTCCCACGAGTGGAAACTGGATCCACAAGTATTTGCAATGATAACTCAAAAATGGGGCCTTCCAGACATAGACCTGTTTGCCAGCCCCCAAAACTATCAGCTAACAAGATTTTGTACAAGGACACTTCACCATCAAGCTTGGAAAGTGGACGCACTCTCATTCAGTTGGAAAAAACTGACAGTATATGCCTTCCCTCCATTGCCTCTCCTCACAAAGGTGCTTCTGAAAGTCAGAAAGGAAAGACCACGACTGATGCTCATAGCCCCAGACTGGCCACGCCAGCACTGGTACCCCCTATTAAGGAATATGGCACTGGTACCCACTATTAAGGAATATGGCCCAGGGCCCACCTTGGATTTTACCACAAATTGCCCATTTGCTCACACAGCAAAACAATCAGATTGTACACAGCCAGCTCAAAACCTTAAATCTGGCTGCATGGCATATCACCTAAGCATCCAGCCAGCTCCTCTTTCCCAAGCAGTTATGGATGTTATTCTGGAAGCTAGGAGGCCCAGCACCAGGAAGGCCTACTCAGACAAATGGAAAAGGTTTTGTGCCTGGAACCAAGCTAAAGGCCAAAACACACTTCAGCCTCACATGCCTCAGATTCTACAGTACTTAACTGAGATGTTGCACAAAGGACTTTCTTTTTCTTCCATTAAAATCCATGCATCAGCTATTTCAGCCCACTACAACACGGATTCACCCATATTTTCACATCCACTTCTAAGGCAGTTCCTCAGAGGGGCAAAAAACATTAGGCCCCCCAAGAGAGCACTTACACCAACATGGGACTTCAATTTTGTTCTGGAAAAACTTACGCTACCTCCCTTTGAACCAGCTTTCTCTGCAGATCTACAGTTTCTATCATGGAAGACTGCCCTGCTGCTAGCAATAACTTCAGCTAGAAGAGTCTCAGAGCTGCAGGCACTAATGGCAGTGGAACCTTTCCTCATTTTCCATCAAGACAGAGTTTCTCTACGAACTAATCCTTCATGCCTAAGGTGGTTTCCAGTGTGGCTTTAAATCAAACCATCCACTTATCCACCTTCTTCCCAAATCCACAGAACAAAGGAGAAAGACTCCTGCATTCCTTGGACATTCACAGGCAACTTCGTTACTACTTGGATAAAACTAAGGTTTTCAGAAAATCTGACCAGCTCTTTGTATCCTATGCTACAGCTTCACAAGGGAAGGCTATATCAAAACAAACCATTTCCAAATGGATAGGACATTGCATTCGTTTTTGCTATACCCATCATGGAAAACCAATTCCTGCTATCATTAGGCCCCACTCTACCAGGGCAACAGCTACATCTACAGCCTTCCTCAGGGGGGTTCCAACCAAGGAGATTTTGGAAGCTGCAACTTGGAGTTCAGTACACACCTTTACCAAACAATATCACTTACCACTTTACTCTAAGACTAGAGCTGGCTTCGCCACTGCAGTTCTGCAGGGCCTTCTAGCCTCCTCTAACCCTCTGACTCTTCCAACATCCTTGGCTTTGGGATTCTACCCAAGTGTGATGACTGCAGCAGGGTAACACGATGAACATAGTACATTTTTGTACCTACCATAAATGTAGATGTTCGGGTGTACACCCTGCTGCAGTCCAGGTTACCCTCCCTCCATCCCCTCTGATCTAACTGGCTAAATCTCTACAATACCTTCCTGATGTATATGCTTATAGCTGGAGGGATTTTGTGTTTGTGCTAAAATTTCTTGAATTGGTACTAATTACTGACCACCTTTTTAGGGGCACCTGACATCTGGGGCAAAAAAAACTGAAGAAAATGGCGTTGGATGCATTATATATACCCCTGGCGCACTGATGTCAGGGAAGAAGTGACAGCATCCGACGCCGGACCAAGACTTCGGAATTCTGGCCAACTGCAGGACTGCCTGACGACAGGATAACCCAAGTGTGATGACTGCAGCAGGGTGTACACTCGAACATCTACATTTATGGTAGGTACAAAACTGTACTTCCTGTGTGGACATGGGGAAAAAAAGTAGGACAGCTAATGCTGTTTGCACACTTTCACTCTAATTACTTGCATCTGTGCAGTGCACTGCACTCTACTGTTGGTTGCAGGATGTGCAGCTTAGAGAAGTCAAGCCAAGTGGAGTACAGAAGCCATGCAGGTCACAGCAATTTTCAGTGCTAAACAACCAGTCAGTAACTACCTGCAATCCTGCTGTGGATTAGGTTTTGGTCCAAGACGCATCTGAGTTCTCTCTGTGCAATGCAATTCTGTAAAACAGCAGTTTTAACCTCTCCGTTTATATGCCGCAAAATGCTGAAGTAGCTCTTAAAAATGACACAAATGGTATTTTTGTGTTTCAAAGTAGCTCTGTATGTAGTGGAGGACAGTAACTTTAACACTACAGAGGCAGCAGCACTTATTAAAAGTTGCCAGCGCAATGGTTTATTTTTTAGTTTAGTTCTCTGGGTATTACTTAAAACACAAAAATCCTGTCACTTCTGGCTTATGTACTTTTGGCAAGGATTTCTATATCTCTACTATAGGTACAGACTTCCCTGGTCTCTACTTTTTGAATTTCAGGTTATAAGGTGCCTGTAGAATTCCCTACACTTTCCCATGGCTTCAAGCTAGTGTGACAAATGCTGGCTGTCTAGACTTCCATTTAACTACATTTGTTTTCATCATCTCAAATAGCTCTTGTCATTTGATTGGAAATTTGCTTCACACTTAGAGAATGTTCATTGATGCATCACCTGTTATAGCTTCCTTTGAAGCTGCTGCCCTTATGTACATGTTTTACAACTGGAACGTGCAACAAAAAACTGGCAAGTCTTTGGTAAAACACGTGTACACACCACCAGTGTAACTTCCAGATGAAGACATGGGTGGCAGGACAAAAAAAAAAACAGTTGTTCAGTAATTTGAAACCTAGCTAACCAGATCCCAGCTAAAACTAAATCCTAAAAAGACCAGACTTATGCTTTCCCATTCTTCCAAAGCATCAGTACCTAGTCCCCCCGTTCTCTATTTCTGTATCAGAAAATACCCCAATCTTCCCCTGTCACACAAACCAAATTACTAGGGGTTATTGTTAACAATAATATGAAATTTGACAAACACATAGCTCATACAATAACCAAAGTCAACAAAAAACTAGGTACTCTCTACAGATGAGAACTTCCTAACCAGCAACAGTAAAGTTATCCTAGCTCGTATCCATCTTCTGTCTATCTTACTGTACACTTCTCCTGTCCTAATTAATCTAAACAAGAGTGATTTAAACAAGCTATCAGTATGCTACAACAAAATAGCAAAATTCTCCTACCATACCCACCACTGTCAGGCCCTTAAACAGCTTTCCTGGCTGGAACTCCCCAACACCTTAGCGCTAAACCAACTTCTAGTTCCCCAAATACTGTACCGACCTGACAAAACTCCAGCCTTACAAGACCTGATCACCCTCTACTCCAATAACCAAGAACTTAGATCCACTAACAAGGCACTAATCACAATCTTGAAAAGCCATTACAGCTCTGATGACTCCCAGTATTCTAGCAACATTGCCAAGTCTTGGAACTCCATACCACTACAACTCAGGGTGCAACCTAACAAAACCATCTTCAAAAAACAGCTTATTTCCCACCTAAACAACTCCTGGACATGCAACTGCCTAGAACCTGGCTGACACATTCTAACTCCTTTCCCCTACCCACTATCCAATCTCTTTAAAACTCCCACAGATGCACTGTATATTACCACGTTACTTGTAACTGCCTAGCACCTGGCTGACATATTCTAATGCCTTTCCCCTTCCCACTATCCAACCTCCTCATTAAAACTCCCACAGATGCACTATATATTACCACATGTTACTTACCAACTCACTGCTGCCTACTCCCCACTGCCCCATCTATACCCACTAACTCTCCCCTAGACTAAGCTGAAAAGCTTTCCCTTAAAATGTCAATGCACCTCATATGAAGTTGTCTGTGTTCTCCTCCTTTGACGAACTTGCTAGTATTTTTAGTTTTTTCTTTCTTCTCTTATCTTTATTACATTTTCAAGATTATCTTTACTAAATGTACTGTATGAACAACAATCCTATGTAAATACCTGCTATACTTTTAATTCTATGTCTAAACCACTATCTTTGTGTAAATATCTTATACAATCATATGTTATGTGCTATATTTTATAACTGCATGTGTAAACCACAATGCTCATGTAAATATCTTGTGTATAGTATGTTGATAATTGTTCTGGTGTTTTTGTTCCCGGGCCTCTGCTGAAAACTGACAGCTCTGTCCATTTGGACCTCCTCAGTAAACAAATGTAAAATAAATAAATTCATAAAACAAAAAGTTTGACTGTTTTATTTCTTAGTCATATTCCGTCCACACAGGTCCTCCTTGACGCAAGCTGTGTTGTAAAACAAAGTCCATGCTTGCATGCCACTCCCATGCCCAGTTTTCAGCTGTAAAAATAAACCATTTCTTGAAAGCATACCCCACAGCTTACACTTTAGAGATTAGCCCTGAATGGAGTCTCTCACTCCAGGCTTCCCAGTCTTCCACCAGATGATCCTCCTTTTGAGGAATTAACTTTGAGTTTAGCTGTCTAGACCTCTCCCCTTTGTATTTATAGTAGTTGGCAGTTGAGACTTTAGGATTTGGCTAATTGTTGTTAAAATATAACACTCCATAGTGAATTATACATTAATAATAAACAATAATTGCACCTATTTTTAACCAGGTAGGCCTACTGGAGACTGTCCTTTTCAGATGAGACCTGGGAGCAATTGTCTGGTTAAGTGACTTGCTCAAGGCCAATGCAGTAGGCAAATGAGGGTTGAGAGAATCAAACCCTGTTCCACAAGAAGCATATACTCTCAGTATAGATTTTCCACAAGCAGCATGTTACACCACCTGTGGAAAACAGTTAAAAAGCCTGTATGGTATAATGTGCAGCAGTCAGCACTAAAACCAACAATTCTAGAAATTCTGACAGTCCATATGCTGTGACACTTCAGGAAGCATGGTGTCCCCATTTGTATCTCGTACTGGTTGACCATAATGATCTGAGAACTTGCAGATATAAACTGAGAATAATTGTAAGTAGCCAATACAGCTCCTTAGCAGATACATTGAGCAGGAAACCCATTGTGCCACATGAACAAATGTTTGACAGGGCAATCTTTGACCGCTGCAAGAGGGAAACCCATTGTGTCACATGAACAAATGTTTGATGGGGCAATCTTTGTTTGACCGCTGCAAGAGTGGGAGTAGGACTAAGACAAAGACCATCTTGTTTGTGTCTTGTCAAATCATCAACTTTTGCTCAGGACATCCTGTGTAGGAGCCTTAGCATTCTCTGTCAATTGTCAGGAATTCCTCTCTAACTTTAGGAGCACCTCTAGGTAGAGAGAGCGATCAGGAGCATAACTTCTACTGATCACACCGAACTCCTCTAGATACATCGGGCCCTCCAAACTCCTCTGGATACACCGGGCCTTCCAAACTCCTCTAGATACATCGGGCAGTCCCAGTTGATGGATATGGTACTAAAGGATGCCACAATCCTTCTCATTTAAGCAGGTTAGGCTGAAACGATCTAAATTCCTAACTGCCTGGGTAAGCAGGGTTATTACACGTCCGTCTGTTCTCTAGATGTTCACATTTCCTTAGGGAAGGAAGTAGACCTTATAGCTGGAGATTATATTTATCCAAATGGACTGACTTCACACATTGGACCTGGAGTAAGGCAGTAGCCCCCACTTCTTGTTCCACCTGTATCTAATAATACTTCTCAGAATTATTTAAACAAGGCCTTTCATACTCCTCAGTTAAGGCTGCTTACTGTTTCTGCTTCCATCCCTCTGGAGTCGCCTTTTTTAGCTAGCATATAAATTAAATTGCTTTAAACCTCAGGCTGTGTCTATATGATCTTTTTCTTCATCCTAGGACATCATCTTTGTTGTAGATAGGGCTCAGTCTGCTTCACAAACAACCACTTATAGTGTAGCAAAACACATTTTTATTGTAGAAGACCCTGTTATCGTAGCTTTCACCTTGGCCAGAAGAATCAAGGTTGCACATCCTTGAGTACCTTTTACTACATTCCAATGGGACAATAGTACCCAGAAGGCAAACCTCTGTTTCATGCCAAAGGTTATCTGTGATTTTATGATGGCATTGCTTGCTCTACTTGACTACCATTTTCTTAACCCCAGCTCTTAATATAAGAGGAAGACCATACATACCATGGAGATGCACAGACAAGTGTGTTATCATCCTAGTAGAGCAAAAAGCTTTAGGCAGAATGAACAGATGTTCACATTAGGTAAACAGTGATGGCTATCTAAGCAAATACCTATATATCTTTAAGTAAATGCCTCTTCTGTTAAAATGATTATAGCAAGACCTTAACAGGACATGTCACAACACATGACAAATAGCTTACCTCTTTGGGCCTCCGATCTCTGGCCAGAGTATGTACGATTATGACTTTTATCCACATGTACTGCATTGTTGCAAAATAAGTGGTCAGTTTTGAAAGTAGGTCTTGTCCTATTGCAGTATGGCAAAGCATGCTGAGCTTCTACCATGTCCAGGGCCAGAACTTTGTACTGAATGGAATACTCGCATTGTATTGCAGATGCTTGTGGCATCGCAGTATGTGGATGGATACTTGACATAGCCATAGATGTCTGAATAGAAGAATCATTGCTGTAGTGGGGGCTGACACCCACTTTGTCCCTGGTATTGCTTTAGAATCTGGTTAGTGTCTTCATTTTGCACATAGATCTATGTTTTGAAATAATGTGCATTTATTACTTTGCCTGGTGTTGGGGTTTTGTCAAGCTAATAATTTAAGAATATTGCTCAGTAGTTTTGATGGGCAGTAGCTGATGCCCCTGTTCATTACAGTGTATTGTGGTTTTGTTTGGAAAACTAGAACATCTTCGGTAGCAGCATCCTCTCTCTGCTGTGTAAAAGAACAGGAATTGGCAAAGGCCATGCTTTAACTCCAGACTTCAGATGGCTTCAGTCATAGCCTCATATCCAATAGGGTCATCTGACTGCTGTTCAGGTCTGATTAGATGATCGACTTCCACCTGTAATTGTTTCTATTCATATGAATCCACTGCATAAATTATACTTGTATGCAAATAGTTAAATTAATGTTTGTATTTATATTGTGTACCCCCCCCCTCCCCCCACACACACACACGTACCATATTTTGTTTATTTTTTATGGGGATGTCATCTGGACACAACCCATTGGAGGTCTAGGAAAAAATGCTGTGGACACATTTCAGTGAAGACCGAAATCTTTATTTAAACTGGATTGAATGTGCACAAAGTACTTCAGACACCAGGTAAGACGGGAACACGTCAAGGGTAATTATTCAAGTGTTGAAGAAAGTTTTTTTTTTTTTGTGTGTGTGTCAGTTGTACTTACAGGTTCATAGGTGTTTACTAGGTTAATGACCACAAAGGTTTTTTTTAGCCTAGCCATGTATCCCAAGTCTCTGACAAGTTCTGGTACCCCTGATAAGTATAAGCATAGCCTTGGGAGGTGAAACATTTTACAAGCAGGGGGCTGGGAGATGAACCGTTTACAGGCTACTTGTGTTCATTGCAGACATAGATGCCAAACCAGGAATGAATTCCCTGTTCCTCATCGAGTTGATCTTCTAAAAATCATTCCAGTTATGATTTGTAGGAGTGTTAAATGATACCTGGATATTTGGGAGTTCTTCTCCCCCACCCCCAAACTGCAAGCTTCCATCTTTAGTTAACTAACTTGTTTTATTCAGCTGCTAAATTTACAGTGGATATCATCAAGTTGAGGAAGGACCAACTGATAACTGATGTCAGAGAGCCTATTTGTCTTTCTTGTGTCATCTTTGACACCCTGAAATGGCACCCATATTGTTTTTGTCTAAATACCTGACATAAATGCTGTCTGTATGCACCTAATTAGTTTTCTTGCTGACTTGTTGCTCCTGAGTCTATACTGTTCACCCTTTTAAGCATGTAACCTTATCTTTAGTGGTGTTTACTCCAAAAGATGGTGTTATATAAAGAATTGAATATAGATGCTACTGGATTGGTTTGCAAAATAACCCAGCAGTAACATATCAGTGAAGTACTGAACTGTAATATCCAAAATGTAATACAGACCTTGACCTTGTAGGAAATGTCATTCTCATAAAAATGTTTCTCAGAAGTGTGGGTCACAACAAGCTAGTAAATTAAAGTAATTAAAGGGAAAAAAAGAGAGAAGGGACAGACAGAGTTATCAGCAGAAACTATTGTAACCTGTTATCTTGTAACCTGTTATCTCCCTGGTGCCGCCACCCCCCCACAAAAAAACAGCTGATTTAAATCTATGACGTCTTAGCTTTGGAATGGAGTTATCAAAAACCATAATACATTAGTAGTTAATGCAAATATTAAATAAATAGCAAAACACAACTTAAGTGCAGGCAATAAAATGTAGAACTCAGTTTATTAGCCAGGATCATCAGCTGGACCTGTAAAATGTAATTGCCATATCATAAAATGGAGTATGTGGACATGATAAAAGCTGTTTTAGAATGAGGACATAGGGATTGTTTTATAGTGTTTAGAAAATCAAGTCTACAGCAATCTACTGCTTTATGTTTCTTTAGAAATGAACACCCTTATCTTTTCTTTATTACTTTGTAGTGCTGACGATTTCGGCCTATTCTTTATGTAGGGTACTAATTTCAGTAGCTGTGATGTCAGTTTTGTTTAGTAGGCAATGTGTTATGATTTAAATGTAAGCTTTGAAATGAAGAACTGCTTCTATTCATAATTCATAATTCACACTGAAGCTGGTGAGCTGGCTGTATAGGTAACTGAACACCTGACAAAATGTTGATAATAAATATGACACGTCTAAGACTGGTCATGGTTTCCTAATCAGTATACTGGAAGTTATATTTTTAAACATTTTGTGTACATTGTCATGTCTTCTTGGAAAACTCACACCCGGCATTCATTTTGGAATAATAACAAATAGGTTATTTTAGATGAAGCTTGTATGTGTTTTCTACTCATTCTGTTTTGTTTTTCCATACTGGGTTACTTTTGTGTGTTTATTCTTCAGTTTATGGCATCAGAAAGCAAGACAGTCCATGTTTTGTATGATCAAACACGCCTTGCTGTTTCTAGAACATTCCACTTATGTGGCACTCATGAGCTCCTTGTGAATACTTGGTCCTTAGTAAAAGATCTTTATAATATTGTGCTGAGCACTTATTAATTTTGACTGATGCAGCTATCGCCTCTGAAATTGTGCCTGGACTGATTTACAGCATCTTCTGACAAATAAGTACATACGATAATACATAATACACCAAATTGCTATACTCTAAAATGCAGTGGTAGGTTACCAAGCTAACTGCTTCGCAAACCCAAACAGCAGAGACCTGCAAGGCAGAAATGTACTCGACCACCACAACACTAATCACGAGACACATAACTCTCCTAAACAGTGTGCCACTCGACCAAAGCCCATAAGGCAAAACAGCATGCCCAATACACTAGTCATAGGTCACTCGATAGTGAGACACACTGATGTCCCACTCACTAGGTTGAATAAAGAGAAAGTAACAGTCAGCTGCCTGTCAGGTAGCAGGATCCACCACATACCTCATGCACTCAGGTCCCTCAACAACAGGTACAAATATAACTCTCTCATTCTACATGTGGGTCTGAATGACCTGAGATGTACCTCCCTGGACTACATGAAAAGAGACATGGAGGAGCTCTTGGATTATGTAGCCCAGACAGGTATGACCCTAGCCCTGAGCAGCATCGTACCATCACCCAAAATGATACCACAGTACAAGCAGAAAATGATTGATTTTAATAATTGGCTAAGTTTCTGGTGTCATTCTAAGGGGATCCAATATCTGTCTGCCTGGAATGACATGACTGACAGACCTCGATGTTTTGCCAGAGATGGCCTGCATCTGTTACCCCTGTACTTCTGGATACTGGCCAAGCCTCTTGCCACCCCTATACTGCCTTTTTTAAGTGGTGTTCCAAAGACCAAATTACCACCATAACAGCTACAAACAAATGCGATCTGAGGGTCATGCTGCTCAACGCTAGAAGTCTAAATCTCAAAATGCACCCACTTGAAGCACTCCTTAAAATGGTGAACATTGACATATGTGCTGTAACAGGGGCCTAGTTCAAGGCAGCAGAAAGCACTGTAACAGGGGCCTAGTTCAAGGCAGCAGAAAGCACCACTGCACTACCAGACTATAACTCCTTCCACACCTTTTGCCCCCAGAACATGGACCGAAGCTCCAAAGGCGGTGGTCTTTCCATATTCATAAAGGATGCTCACACCTCCAGACTGGTAGCCCAACATAATGCATCTGAGATACTTCAGGTGCAGCTAACATTGGGTAAGACAGCAATTTAGGTCATAGCCTGCTATAGGTCCCCATCCATGCCCCAAGACTCACTCATGCCTAAGCACCCTGGAGAATATTAGGGTCCAACACAACACTCTCATACTGGGTGACTTCAACTACCCCTGCATTAATTGGGAAAACTACTCCTGTACCAATACACTTGCCCAATGGTTCCTGGACTACATTAATTCCAATGCCCTGGACCAGCTCATTCTTACCCCCACTAGAGGTAGCAACATCCTTGACCTGGTCATTACTGACATGGGTGACTGTTGCTCTACACCAGTAGACAACTCCTCCCTGGTTAGATCCGATCACAAGCTAATTACCTTGGAAATGAACATCCCTGCCACTCCCGTCCCCCAAAGGTAACCACCTTGAAAAGCTTCTCCAAAGCTAACTTTGGGGTCCTAGGCTAACTTCACAGCACCCATGCAAATGGAGAATAGTTGCATGACTGCCGAATCATACACCAATGCACTGTATGAACATGTACACAAATGCATGGATCTCGCCATACCCAATAAAACCAAGACGCTCTCCTCCAAAAAAAAAGGAAGCCAATCTGGTGGTCCCCTGCCATAAACAAACTCTACAACAGAAGGAGGAAACTGATGCAGAATAAGTGCAGAATAAGGTAAGTCCCAAGACTAGAAAAACTCCCTTATCAGCCTCAACAAAAAGTTGAGATCCCTCATAAAATCCTCTAAAGCTAGCTATGACAACAGAATTGCAGCAGATAGTAAAGACAACCACAAGGCCTTTTGTAGTTATGTAAAGAATCTCCACGGCAATACCCAGATTTGCTCTGAGCTACTGCACAATGATACCTCCTATACCGAGCCAACAGATATTGCCAATATACTGGCCAACAGATTCAGTGCCAACTTTACTGGTATTGTGATTGGTCCTTTGGGGAGGTAGATTGCCAGGCACCCAGTATTACTGCTGCATGGGTTAAAACAGCACTGTCCAAGGCCAAGAATACAGCTTCTATGGGATCTGACAATATCCCTGGCTATGTTCTACATGAACTGCAGAGTGAAGTGGCACCTCCCTGTGTGCCCTGTTCAATCACAGCCTCACCTCAGGCTTTGTCCCTACTGAATGGCGCACTGCTACAGTCATCCCTCTCCACAAAGGAGGAGCAGCTACAGACCCTGGGAACTATTGCACCATTAGCCTGACTATTCTGATATGCAAAGCTATGGAATGCATCATCAAGGACCTAATAAACAAGGATATAGGAATCTCCAAACTCTGGATCCTACACAGTTTCATAGGTTCATAGGTAGGTACTAGGCTATTGGCCCAAGGGCCTATACAAGCCTAGCCAAAAAGGTACCCTGACTTTCGCCACCCAATAAAATTATTTTCCTGTGCCCCTGTCAAGCAGAACCACAGAAGTGATCCCCGGGGTGAATTTCCTATTACCCATCCAATCATCAAGATTTTTCTTGAAGAGTGCTAATGAGGAGCTCTGTTTGACACAGGTAGTTTGTTCCAGAGTATGGGTAGTCTCTGGGACAGGAATCTATCCCTCCAGCATGTTCTGTTTATTGTGGTGACAAGGTTTAGGTCCCCGTGTAGCTCGGAGGGATTGGGATTTCTTTGTGTCCAACAGCTCTGGGTTTGACATAGCTTTGTATGTTAGGTAGAGATCGCCTCTGAGTAGGCGACATGCAATGGAGTAAAGCTGGAGTTTGAGTCGGTCTGTGTAGGGCATCTGTTTGAGGCCAGTAATCCTCTTTGTGAGGTATTTCTGTGGCCTTTCCAGTTGTTGTAGATGTCTTGTGAGGTACATATCAAAAGGGGCGTTGTACTCTGTAATGGGTCTAATGAGTGATAAGTAGAGGGGAACAATTACCTCTTTTTTTCTGGATGAGAAACCTTTTGTGATGAGGTGTGCCATGTAGAAGGATGTCCTGACCACTGTGGCAACGTGATTATCAAAGGAGAAACTACTGTCCACCTGTGTCAAAAGGTCTCATCACACTTTCGGCGTTAAGTAGACTACTGGTTATGTGGTAGTTCATGGGTACAGAGTTTTTACCAAAGGGGATGACAATGCACTTTTTGGCATTGAGCTTGGACCATGGCTTTGACACCAGGCATCTGTCTCAGTGAGGCCCTTTTGTAGGATGTCCACATCGTTAGGAGTTTTGATTATGGCTCCTAGTTTGCAGTCATCTGCAAATTTAGTTAGCCAGACCTTCTGTGTTAGCCTGTACTTTAGAGAAGTAGATACCAAACAGAAGAGGACCCAGGACTGAACCCTGTGTTACTCCACTTGTCACTGGTCTGAAGTCCGATTTGGAGTCTGCTAATTTCACAGTGTGGGTTCTGTCAGTAAGCCAGCTGTCAACCCATCTTGCGACATAGGGATTTATACCTAGTTTAGTGAGTTTATCTGTAATTCCAGAGTGGGGGATGGTGTTGAATGCCTTGGAGAGATCTAGATAGGCTGTGTGAACCACAGGTCCCATGGATGCTGTGTTCTTGGCTTTGGAGAGTGAGATTTTTACCTGTGCAGCCTTGATTACAGGAACTTTGCATTCTTCCAGTATAAAGATGGACCCTTTATGGGGTGAGGGGGGGGGGTAAAGTTAGTGCTGACTCTATCTGCCAGGATGTTGGCAATATCAGTTGGTTCTGTATATTTAGTGTCATTGTGCTGTAACTCAGAGCAGATCTGAGTGTTGCCATTGTGATTCTTGACATAGCTATAGAATGCTTTGTGGTTGTCTTTAGAATCAGTGGCAAAATTTTTTTTCTTTCTTTTTTCTTTTCATAACTAGCTTTGGAGGACTTTTTGAGGGATCTCAGCTTCTTACTGAGGCTGACCAGGGAGTTCCTCCAACCATGGGATTTTAGTCTTTTTTGCAACAGTTTCTTTCTTCTGTTGTAGAGTTCGTTTATGGCAGAAGACCACTAGATTGGCTTCCTTTTTTTGGAGGATAGCATCTTGGTTTGTTAGGGATAGCATGATCCATGCACTCGTGTAAGTGCTTATAAAGTGCATTTGTGTAGGATTCAGCAGTCATACCTCTAGTGTCCATCTGCATGGGTGTCATGATGTTTGCCACTTCTGTCTTAAAAAGCGTGAAGTTGGCTTTGGAGAATTTTTTTACAGTCGTTTTCCTAATGTGGGGTGGGAGCGGGATGTGAATGTCTAGGGTGATTAACTTTGGTCGGGTCAGACCAATGAGGAGCTGACCTCTGGTATGGAACACCGGTCACCCATGTTGGTGATGACCAGGTCTAGGATATTGCTGCCCCTGGTGGGGGTGTGGATAAGTTGATCCAAGGCATTGGAATTGATGAATTCCAGAAAACATTGAGCAAAAGTGTTGGTACACGAGTAGTTTTCCCAGTTAATGGTGGGGTAGTTGAAATCGCCTATTATTAAGGTGTTGGGTTGTACCTTAATATTTTCCAGTGTATCAAGAAAAGAGGAATGGGAATCCTGGGGCATGGTGGGGGGTCGGTAGCAAGCTACAATCTGGATTGCGGTTTTGCCCAGAGCCAGAGCAACTAGTTTGGAGGTGTGGATATCCTTAATGAATATGGACATGCCTCCACCCACGGCCGGCCTTAGGCATAGGCGACCGCCTAGGACGCCGTACAGCCAGCCTTGTAAAAGGCGGAATTTTATGTATTTCTTTATTTATTTAAATTACTGTACTTTTATTTTGCAATCTTCTCGGCGCCTTATCTCTGAGTGAAGGGCGCCGAGAAGATTGCAAAATAAGAAAACCATAGGGCGGAGGGAAGCGCCCTCCCACTTTTATAGCTTCAGGTTGGCCAGGAAGCAAAAAAAAAAAAAATCTGTTGTCACGTGCGGAATTTAAGTTAGTTCAGTGAAGAGAGGGGTTAAGGTCATGCGCGCATGGTGCACGTGTGGCCGTTCAGATTTAATATAAGGTAAGTGTTAAGTGTGAGTCTGTGTAAGTTAAGCCATTCATTTCTGTATGTGAGGGAAAGTGTGTCTGTGTGTGTGTGTATACGTGTTTGCATGTAATTTAAATTAGTCGTTCTGTTACTGTGGGTGTGTGTGGGTGTGTTGCACTGCTTAACATTTTGCTCCTTTAGCTAAGCACTATTGTGGAAGGGCAGTCAATGAAAAAAGCAACAATTTACATTACATACAACATTCACCTGATTACAACTTGCTAATAACCATATGCCCCCTCCCCACTTTACCACCCCCTACACTAAGTCTACACCAGTTTAAAAGCACCTTAGGTTTGTCTTCTACAGACAGTCTAAAGACCGAGCAGGAAATATCATTTACATACATTTCTCCAGAGACTCAAAACACTCAGAATATTAGTACAGAAGTTAAAACTGCAACTCAACTTTACTGATCAGTAAAAGATGAATAAATATGTAAAGTTGAAGGAATGATGTTAACTATTCTAGGGAACTGAATAACTGTTTTATTCAAAGTTTAACATGCGATGAAAATAAAATATTAAAAGATCTTTTCAGTCTATATCAAATTAAGGAGGCATTTACAAGTCTGCAAACCGATTACAAATGTATGAATTTACCAAAGTTATCAATATGTCAGCCAGTGTACTTTATGCAACAAAAGGAGTAATGTCTGATTTTAGCAGAATTCATTATGGCTGCCACAAGCAGAACTACCTGCATGCATTGTAAATGAATCCAAAACAGGCACAAAGATTTTCACAATCTTAACATGGATTCTTCTTTGCAGTTCTAAAAGCAGAGACACAAAAGGTGTTTCCTTGATCCCAGAAGTCATTTCTGAAAAAATGTACATGTATGTATTTAGTGACAAGCAAAGTTATGCAAATCTCTTTGTTGAAAGAGGCCTATTACCAACATCAATTGCACAAGCAGCATGAGAATAATAAGTCTGCCACTGCCTCAATAAAAATCTGAATCTATTAATACAACTTCTGTTTCATTCAACTGCTGGATATGACATCATTTTTAGATATCTAGCTCTGGATCACAGCTAAATAAAAAAGGTTTCCCCTCAGTTACTCAACTGTGGACCAATCAATTTTCTGTTCTTTGAGCTGGAATGCTTGCATATAGCTTTTTTATGGATATGTAGGTTTCCAACACAATGCAGCAATCTCTTAATTTATTGCTCTCTCTCTGAACTGCATCAACCATAGAGTGAGAATAAAGGAAGTGTGGGTAGGGCAAAATCCCCTTACATGGGTTTTTGGATGATATTATCTTGCACTCAAAACACTGAGTCTGCCATTAGGGTGTTGTAAGATATTTTATGACAGCTTCAAATATTTTCAGAGTACACAATAAATAAAAGTAAAACAAAGGCTATAGCAGCAAATTATGCGAATAAACAAGAATTGGTTCAACAATACCCATATTTATGGGTACATGAAAAGATGAAATATTTAGGCGTATAGAGTAAAAAGACTGGTAGATAAGAATAAGAGAAAAGGGGCAAAGTAAAACATTATTAACAAATTCAACATATTCATCAACAAGCTTCACACAGCTGCAGGTCCATCTGAAATAATTCAGTAAGTCAACAATGCCACTTCTGTATGCACAGCTTTCTCCATGCAGGAGCTGTAAAATTTTAGACAAGCGGCATACAAATTCAGTCGAAAACTGTCTCTAAGCATACAATCTAGCACTAAATCTCACAAAACTAAAATGATTGTCTTCCATTCTAAGAACATAACTGCTCCTACACTTAATATAATTTCATCTCAAAATATAAAAACAGATGCCATCCCATATGCATAACTGCTAGGGATCACAACTGACAAGCTACTTAAACTGGATACATGTTTCCTATGCACCATCAAAAAGACTCCTCTGAAACTTGGCCACCTATATTAGGTGAAACTTTCGAACACACTCTAGCTGTAAAGCCACTGATGCTGGTTATCTCCAGATGAAGCCATCCAAACATACAGCATGTAGAACAGCTGCCAGTTTATGGCTGAGGATATAAAGGAACTCAAGGCACGTTTCTGAATGGATGTAATGGGGTAGTGGTTATGTCATTCCACTTTCTTCTTCTTTCTTTTCTGTGGTCAGCTTTGGCAGCCTGCAACTTTAAGGTCAGAATACTTGGCTATTACTTTTGCCGTCATATAGTTAAATAAAGGAGGCTTTCTTGAGCTATTTGAATTGGGTGGACATGGTATGAATATTAAAGCTCCTTTATAGCTGTAGCACCTAATTTATAGTTCCATGTTTTAGAAGTGAAAGAATCTGCTTTCTTTTTGTTTACTTTTGTTGACAACTCAGATCAAAATCTGTAACTGCAAGTTTTTAGAGTTGTTTAACTATTGTACTAGTTTATGCACTGCACAATTGCATATTTACCTCTTTTTTATTTTTAGAAACAGTAGTGCCTTCCAGTCAGACAAATCTGGAGACATTTTATGTTCATCATACAGAACTCACTGTAGCATTGTGCCTGCTCCATAGCTTAATGTTGTAGTAGACCACATTTATGTGCTTCATGCATGTCTTTTGGTACAGCTATAGCAAGGATGGTGTGAGTGGCACCCTAGTTTGGTTTTACCATCCCAGATTGGCAAAAAAGTATCCCCATAACTCAACTGAGGGGTAAAAGGTCTTCAGGTTAAGCACAGAACTATTAAATATATACGTTACATATGTAAAAACTTATTGTTAAGCTAGTGCTCCAAACCACTTAAATGAGCATCAGAAATACTTTTGAGTTTCACGGAATGATTGTTCTGCCTAGTATCTTGCACTTGAAAAATCCACACCTTTACCCCACCCTTCAGAGTTCTTTGTTGATGTGTACAACTCAGGATATAATTTAAAACTGCATATTGTCAGTACAGTTCAGATTAAGGATCACATTATTTATTTTGTCCTTATACAGACTACATTATTGTATGTGCACTTTACACTTTCTTTTTATGGCACTGAGGCACTTATTTCTATTTAGATCTGGGCTATGAAAACAATGAATTTCACTCTAGCAAGAAGGATTACATGAAATGTATTTTATGACCAGAATTCAGAAAAAAATGATAGCACATCTGCTTAACAAACAATTTGTTTAAAACTGAAGAGAGTGGCCCACAAGTGATTACGTCTGTAACAGTAGACAAGTCAGTGCTAGAGCTACATAAGTAAGCAATTCACTTGCAGAGGTAGTATGAATACTGCAAAGACTTGGGTAGTACTGTAACCGGTCACATGACTTAGGCTCATTAGTCTACATATAGCACATTCACAATGATGCAGTTCCATACATTGTCATACCATTCCAGACACAGCCGAGACCCCAAACAATGTCTAAACAGCAAACTCTGTGCTATGTTTGCATTAAAAATGGGAAAGAATTGGGTGACTAGGACTGCAGAAAGTGGGAAAGAGTACGCAGAGGAACATGCAGAAGGACAATGAGAAGGAAAGAGTGATGTGCAGTAGGGGAGGAGATGTATTTTCTTGTGGGACAGGTGCCCTTTTATAAGAAAAATAGAGAGGGCAAGTAGCATGAGGGAGGTGTGGGTAGGAAAAAGGATATAGTGATGGCAGCAACAGCAGACAAACTGATGCAAAAGGGCAGCAGTCACTGAACTTATAGATAAAACATTAAAATGTAAAGTTGTTTGTCAGTAGCAACCTCTTCATTAGTTACAGATTTCTTTAATGTAGAATTATTCAGATAGTTTTACTTCTGCAGAGATTGCGAGTATCGAGTGATATTGGTGGATTATAATTACAGAAGTTGTGAGTGGATTTTTGTGGTTGACATTTTCTGAAATGGGTATTTAATTGGTTCATACATTTTGTTTCATTGCTTATTAAAAGAATGTTTAAAACTGCAAATTTAAAACCCATTCTAACAAGTGGTGCTGTATTATACAAGGAATATAATTTAATACAGTCGGGAAGATGAATCAAAAAAACAAATACATGTATGAGTGGCCCTAAAAAATGTGTGCAAGTAGTCTGTTTTGAAAACAGCCCAAAGGTAAACTTAATCCTCCACTAGCCAGATTTTCTATGAATCTGGGTTTTCATGCTATTTTAATGAATGTGAGTTTTGCCGTTTCACTGAGCATGAGTAAGGGCAGAGAAGTTTACAGCTCATGCTAAATCTGTATTCATTGTGAGACTGTATTGTTTGTTTAGCAAATGGCTATCTGTGTTTGTGTTATTTTATTTCAATATCTGTAAACATTGTGGAAGTAAATAAGAAAACAGTATGCACACTGATAGATTTGAACAATGTGTATGGTAACTGGTGAGAAATAGCCAAGTAATGGAACACTGGAATGGCTGGGGAGGGGGCTGCTGTTGGAGGGTGGGGGTTGCTGCAAGAGGGGTTGCTCGGGGGTGGCAATCTATTACCCTGCTAGGGCCCTATTTGACTATGATCCAGTTCTGGTATTTAAAGTAGGAAATAAGTACACAGAGGTAGTTGCAGTTTAACTACATTACAAGTTATCTTTTTCTTCTTATCCATTTAAATGATTTAAGGAAATTATTGGAGTGGCTTTCTTGGGGAGTGACTTACTTGTGGGTGTGGCTCAAATAGGGTTGTTTTGTGAGTATGTTGTGGGTGAGGAGTAAGGAGGCACCGGAGCACTACTTCACCTAGGGCGCCATTTCAGTTAAGGCCGGCCCTGCCTCCACCTTTAGTGTTTTGGTCCAGGTTTGGTGGCCGAAAGGTGTTGTATGAATTATAGCCTGGTAATGCAGGGGTGCTCTCTGGAGATTTGAACCAGGTCTCTGTCACTGCAGAGATGTTGATGTTCTCCATTTTAAGGAGTGCCTCGAGTGAGTGCATTTTGAGGTTTAGACTTCTAGCATTGAGTAGCATTACCTCCAGAATTTGCTTGCTTGTACCTGTTACGGTGGTGAATTTGCCATTTGAACCTTGCCTAAAAAAGGCACTATAGGGGTGGTAAGAGCCTTTGCCAGTATCTGGAATCTCAAGGGCGACAGGTGCAGACCATCTCTGGCAAAGTAGCATGGTCTGTCGATCATGTCATCCCAGGCAGACAGATACTGGAATTCCTTAGAATGACACCAGAAACTTAACCAATTGTTGAAGTCGATCATTTTGTCCTTGTACTGTGGTATCATTCTGGGTGATGGCAGGATGCTACTTAGGGCTAGGGTCATACCTGCCTGGGCTACAAGATCAGAGAGCTCCTCCATGTCTCTTTTCATGTAGTCTAGGGAGGTACATCTCAGGTCATTCACACTAACATGGACAATGACGGAGTCATATTTGTACTTGTGCGTTATGTGGCGGATCCTGGCACCTGACAGGCAGCTGATAGTAACTTTCTCCTTTTTTAGCCAGGTGAGTGGAACATCAGTGTGCTTGACTATAGAGTCACCTATGACTAGAGTGTTGGGTACGTTATGCCTTATGGGCTGTAGTTGAGTGACACACTGAGTATGTGGGCTATGTGTCATTTGGGTTGTGCTAGGGGGTGGATGTTGCTTGTAAACTATTACAGTTCCTAGCTGTAGCCACTAAATGAAAGTTTTAAAACAGATCAAGGAGCAAGCAGACTCTAGAGAATGCTTTTAAGTGTAAACAGACTAGATTAGAACACACAAATCTCAAGAAATCAAAAATGCACAGAAAAGCTCCGATTGAGTACTCACAAATAGAAAATACAACTCTCAGTATGAAAAAGCAGTTTACAGTTAAGTAATTCAGTAAACATGCAATTAGAGTAATGAAAACGGTAACTAGCAATGAAAAATACAGTTAAAACAATTTAAAACAGTACATAAATGCAGTAAAACAGTAAGAAAATGTTTATAACAGTACAAAATGTAGTAGATTAACTGCATAGCACAATTATAAGCATTTCAGAAGTGCAGTTCAGTGAAATAAGTGTAAGAAATAACTTCTCCTTCTCTTGGAATCTTAAGGGATTTCTGCTTAGTTTCAGTAATGAAATACCATCCACAGCCAGATAAATACACGTTTTGTAATGGGTAGATTGTATTGTAGACTGTATTTTTCATTGCTAGATACTGTTTCATTACTCCACCAAATTAGCAGCAAACAACCTCCCAAGTGAATACCTACAAATTGCAGCTGATGCTCTGGCCTACCCAGTATCTATCTTGATTAACCGATCTCTGTCAAAGTTACGTTCCCACACTGTGGAAAGTATCACATACAATTCCCCTCCACAAAGGCGGCCCCTCCACAGAACTAACCAATTACCGCCCCATAGCTATCTCTCCAAAATACTAGAGAGATGCATACATTCTCAGGTCTCGGACTACCTCCTTACTAACAACCTCCTTTCCAATACTCAGCATGGCTTCTGACCAAACTATAGCACCACCACTGCCTTACTCTCCTTTACTAACACTATCTTTCAGCATAAAAACAATGGCTATCTCTCCTCTGCTACTTTCCTAGACCTATCTAAAGCATTTGACATGGTCCCACACAAACAACTCATCTCTGTCCTCAATAACCTATCCTTCTCTCAATCGGTCACCAACTGGTTTCAGAGTTACCTGTCTGACCGCCAACAATCCGTTGTATGGCAGAATGACACATCTCCCCAACTACCCGTCTCCATAGGGGTTCCCCAAGGATCCATCCTTGCACCCCTACTCTTCTCTCTTTTCACCAATAATCTAGCCTCTGCCACCAAACATGACACACTCGTACAATACGCAGATGACTCAACCATCATCTGCTCAGCCCAGTCCCTACCCAAACTGCAAAAAGTCACACAGGAAGCCTTTTCTTCTGTTGAAACTTGGTTATCCGATGCCCAAAACCCAAACAAAACTAAACTACTCATCTTCTAACCCACCAAACATACTCTAAACAACTCTCACTTTAACATCATGGCAAAAGACAACACCACTATATACCCAACTGAACACATCAAATTGCTAGGAGTGGAAATAGACAAACTAAAATTTGACATTCACATATCCATGACCATAAAAAAGTCCACAAAAAACTAGGAGCATTATACAGAAATAAACAACTTCTCACCAAAGCAGCAAAGATTTCAGTAGCAAATTCCCACCTTATCTCCACCCTACTTTATGCCTCTCCAATATATACCAACTTAAGGCAATGCAATCTAAACAAGCTAGAGACCTGCTACAACAAAATCACCAAATTCACCACAGGGACATCCTACCATAGTCACCATCATCTCTCACTTGCTGAACTGGGCTGGCTTGAACTCCCTCACCTCCTTCAATGGTATCAACTATCACTCGCCCACAAACTTGTAAACCATCCACTAAATGTCCCATCCCTCCAGAATCTACTCCAACCCTATCGCACCACCAGACCACTAAGATCCAGCAACAAAAATCACTTGTAGATCACTAAAGCCAATAACTCTACTGGTGAAGCACTATTCTCTTGCACCATAGCCAAATTATGGAACTCCCTTCCACCCACAATTACCTCCATACGATCATGCACCCACTTCAAAACTTTACTAAAAGCGCACCTAAAAACATGCTGGCTATGCCCTTGCAACTCCCACTCTAATGTCACCCACCCCATCCAACCACTACCTTTCTTTCCACCCCACTAACTACCTTGATTATAGCAAGCTCAGATGCTCATAAGCCTAGTACTTATACAGTAGGAACTTCTTATTGTAACATTTGTTAATGTCTGTTATGTACTTCGCAGATAAAGATTCTAGACGTCTACTGATGTACTATGTTCTTCATCTGTAAATATGTTTGTAATTATTTGTTATGTTAAATTGTTAATCACCATGTAATCCAATGTAACTACTGTCTGTTTATTTTATCTGTATAGCTTTTCTCCCCTGGCCTCCGCTGAAAGTGGACCTACATCCAGTCGGACACTCACGGTCAACAAATATAAATAAATAAATAAATAGATAATGTCTACTCAACTTGGTCGACTTCTTTGAGTCAGTCACCAGAGCTGTGGATGAAAGCAAGGTGGTTCATACAGCCTACCTTGATCTGGCCAAGGCCTTTGATACCATTCCCCACTCAGGAATCCTAGAAAAACTCACTAACCTAGGCATCCACCCCTATATCAGTAGGTGGATTACAAACTGGCTCACAGATAGAACCCACAGTGTGAAAGTAGCTGACTTCAAGTCAGACTGCTGACCAGTCACAAGTGGAGTCCCACAGGGTTACTTCCTGGGTCCTCTCCTGTTTGGAGTCCAGGCCAACACAAAGGGACTCTGCCTGATAAGGTTCGCAGATGACTGCAAGTTGGGAGCTATTATTAACTCCCCAAATAATGTTAACATCCTACAGAAAAGCTTCACTGAGACCAACAAATGGTGTCAGAACCATGGCTTTAAGCACAATGCCAAACAATGTGTAGTCATCCCCCTTGGGGAAAAAACTGTTTCCCTTGAATTACCACATTGATGGTAGTCCACTGAATACAGAAGATGTTATAGAAGATCTGGGAATACAGGTTGACAGCAGCCTCTCTCTTGACCACCAAATTGCCAATGTGGTCAGAAAGTCCTATGTGGCACCTCTCATTTACTAAGGGTTTTGCATCCAGGAAGAAAGAGGTCATTGTGTCCCTCTACTCTTGCCTCATAAGGCCAATCGTAGAGTACAATGCCCCATTTGACATGTACCTCACTAGACACCTGCAACAACTGGAGAGGGCGTTTAAGTACCTCACAAAGAGGATCCTAGGCCTTAAACACTTGTCCTATGTGGACAGAATAAAAAAAAACTCCAGCTGTTTTCAGTCTCATATCGCCTACTGAGAGACTATCTCTGCTTGACTTACAAAGCCATATCTGACTCAGCTCTGTTAGAAATGCTACATCTAAAGAAATCCCAATCCCTCCACACCACACACTCCTGAGTCTTCAACCTCATTACCACAATCAACAGAACATGCTGGAGGGACAGGTTGATAACCCAGAGACTGCCTGTGCTATGGAATAGACTTCCCATACATGTCAAGCAGAGCACCTCACTGGCCCTCTTCAAGAGAAATCTTGATGAGTGGATGGGAAATCGAAAATTCACCCTGGGGATCACTCCAGTGTCTCTACTCGACAGAGGCACTAGGAACTAAGGTCGGGTGGCACAATGCCAGGGTAATTCTATGGGCTAGGCTTGTAAAGACTCCATGGCCATTAGCCTAGTACATAGCTATGAACCTATTCATACTGACTCTTATTAAAAATAATTGTGGTGGGATCTTTTACATCTGTTTGAGCTACAACCAACTCAGGCAGATGTGGGCCTCTGTTTAACATCTCATCCGATGGACAGATTAATTATTGACCAAGTGGTTATTGGTCAGATAGTCTATACTCCAAAAGCTTTTACTTCTGCCCTTTGTCTCCCTCCTTGAAGACTTGTCTCTCCTTAATTGTTTTTTTCTTAAACCTCCGACATGGACCATCTGCCATTTCCTAGTGCCATGTTATTCTATTCCATCACTTCTGGAAGCTCACTAGAAGTATGGAGGTGGAGTGGAGGCAGTCTTGGTGCCATGACAAATTTCCTTTTTGTGTCTTGCTTCCCCAGTTAAATGGCCACAGGCAGGCCTACAATGCACTATCAAACCAGAGCTTGGACATGTGTTTCCACACACTGATTTTTTTTACGTTGTCATTGTGTGTTGGTCACATCACATTTTTAACCATTTACAACTGTCCTCTGAGCATCTATTTAGAATAGAAGTGTTTGTATGTTTTTTTTTTTTTAAGAGGACACTGCACCATTCTTGGGCATGTGTGACAGAACTGCTAATTTTCTTAGGTCCTTGCAGAAAGTGAAGTCTCCAGAATTGCTCATATATGCATTTGGTAAAATCCTAACTAGACAAGTTTCTTGTTTCTGGCTGATGTTGCCTTTTCTTGGTGTTATTTGCAATATTCCAACACTCTTTCTTGTTGCGTTCTAGTATTGCAAGCTTACCCTTTTTGTCATCAGGACAAATCTACTTAGCAGTCTAAACCCATATACTTTGTTGCACCAAACCTCTGATATACACACGTAGTATAAATCATGGTGTGATGTAAAATTTGTAAAAGTGGGGAAACCCGCACACAAGCTATTTCAGACTTTAAACAAGTCTTCTTCTTAATGTTTTCTGTGAGGCAGCAAGACACTGGCCTAATATAAACTTGTTTCACCATATATTGTTTGCAAAAGACCACATATTTTTTTGAGTGTTTCCAAGTGTAAAAAAAACATTCTGACTACTTTTCCTGTTGAGATGTATTTTCAAACTCTGTTCGGTTTCCAGTTGCGTATTGCAACTTATTCTTTGTGTCTTAAGTCATTGTTTCAGTGCTCATTAATTATATACAATGTTTTAGGGATTTCTCCCCCTGGAATTTAAAAAATATATACCTTGTTAACTGTTACTCACTGATATGCTGCATTTTATTAATATCAAGAATTGGGAAGGGACTTTTCCCTTCTGGTGACTTCAGAAAACAACCAAGTTCCCAGAAGGCACAAGACCGTTAACAAAATATAACTAAACAAATTTGATACATCTGTCTTTGGTTCCTTTTTCACTTAAGTTGTTTCTCTTCTTTACCCTCCAGATGTCCAGTCTCCCATGGCCTAGGTTTCAGAGTGGTACTTGTATTTAATTTATGCCTGCTATGGTTTTAAACATTACTGTAATCTTACCAGGCCCCCTTTCAGCCTTTTTGCACTTTCTTGCATCATCCCTGTTGAAGGATTTATTGTCGTTACTATAAAAACTTCTTAAACTTTCTTCACCATCACTTTGACACTGAAAATTACTAGTAGTGTTTCTGAACTTGTGGTACTTTACTGGAAAAAAATAATCTCACCTTGTACTCTGTTGTCTTGTCAGCATTTTGACTTGCACCATCAATTGTTTTAATGTTTTTGTCTGGTAATGCATCAAGTAGCTTATTTCTGGGCATACTTCTCAACTGTACAGATTTTCGTAGAATGTCCAGATTTTTACCACATATTGTTTGTCCGTTTTTCATAAAATTGCTGCTTTCTAGCAAATCATTGGCAAATCATTGATGATTTTAGTCAGAAAATAAGGACAGACATTTAGGTTTCAGACTTCATACCCTTTAGAATATTTATGCCTATGCAAGACCTGATGTTCATTGTGCATACAGCTGCAGTAATCACAGATGGGTTTTCTGCCGTCAGGCGGTTCCTCGGTCGACCGAATTCCAAAGTCTAGGTCCGGCGTCGGTTGCTGTCGCTTTCTTTCCTGACGTCAGTGAGGGAGGGGTATATAAGACACAGCCGACGCCATTTTCTTCAGTCTTTTTTTGCCGCGCGGTGCCCGAAGCAGAAGCAGTTCGCAAGTGCCGGTCGGCCAGCACCTGAATTTACAAAAAATTGGAAACCGAAGTCTTCATTAAAGCTAAGTACCCCATTGGGGAAACTTTTCTTGCCTCAGACCGATGTCAGAAAAAGTTAACAATTGTATTTCTTGTGGGAAGCAAATACCGCATAAGGATTTCCATTCCCTCTGCATACCTTGTTTAGGCCCAGACCACGACGTCTCGGGCTGTCACTTTTGCGCTACTTTCAATAAACGCACTATTAAGCGTCGGGTGGAGTTCCCCCAACACTTTTTTGGTAAAGCCTTTGATTATAAAATGTCGTTGGAGACTCCGACTACCGTTTTGTCCAAAAACGCAAGGACAAGGACCGACACGCGAGGTCCCCAACGTCACCACACCAAAACCGGCTACACGTGGTCCGGTTCTCAGCGAGACGCCTATGCAGTCCCTGACTACCGACGACACGTCTTTGGCGGTGTCTTCTGTAACTGAGACCGCAGGTACCTCGGCCCATACCCAGACTACAACCACCGAAGCCACTGTGAGTGTTGAGCCTCCTAATGTGGACAGGTCCACTTCCACCCATGGTGTCTTTAGACCCTCATCTTCCTTTTCCATTAAGGCCTTTACTAAGTCCAAATCAGCCAGGCATCCCAAGAGGCCTGTTGCACAGGGCCCATCCCCAGGCCCCATGCCTAAAAAGCAGATGCTTAAAATGGCTGAGGATTTAATTACTCTTATCAGGGGTTCCCAACCCCCTCCAGACAAGAGACCCAGAGTGGAGGAAGATTCTCCCTCTTCTGATCAGGGCTCCGTTTTTTCAGAACATTCTGATGTAGAGGAACACTCTTACTCTCCATTTGAAGATTCTGATGCAGAGCAGTCCATTCCTTCTGTATCTCCTCCTGAGGATTTTTCTTTTGGGGAAACCTTGCACACCTTGAGGGAACACTTCCATTGTTAAGGCCAAGACTTTTCTGATTCCAAGAAAAGACTTAGGGAATTTCTTTTGTTACCTCAACACAGACCTCTGGCGATACCTCCTGTCTTGGATGTACTTGATGATGTTTATTCAGAGGCTTGCCTTAATCCGGATTCCCTGCCTCCTGCCCCAGTTAAGCCTGATAAGTACTACAGAGTTCCTAACTCTCACCATTTTCTTTACAAAAGCCATAATGCTGACCCTGAAACCATTTCTCAAGGCCCCAAGGGAATGAAGGCCTCTACTGCTAAGAATCCACTACCTTCCGAAAGAGAGTCAAGATCCTTAGAAAGGTGGGGAAAAAAGGTATATACCTCGGCCACCCTAGCCATGAGGGCCTTAAATTGTCAGCTTCATATGCTTAAATATCAGCAGTTTCTGTTATCACAATTAAGAAATAAAATGTCTCAACCTGAACAACCAGATTTGAAGGAGTTGCAGGATATGATGCATAGTGCAGAACAAGTGGGTAAACACACCTTATAATGTGGCTATGATGCCCTAGAGGCCTCAAGTAGAGCTGCTGTTACAGGATCAGTCATTCGTAGACATGCATGGCTTAGGGAACAAATCTTGCCTGATCATGTGAAAGCTAAACTACTAGATGCTCCTTTACAAAAGGATGTGCTATTTGGTACTAATGCTGAGGAGATGCTACAGAAAATGGAAGAAAAAGCCAAATCTATGCAAACTGTCAAAGCTTTTCTACAGGTTCAACCACCACGTTTTAGCAGAAATTGGCCTTCTAAAAATTGGTCCTTTCCAGCCACAGACAGGCCCCAAAGAGGTAGATACAGGCGCACAAGGGGCAGAGGGCAATCACAAGGATCATATAGAGGCAGGCAATGGCAAACTCCAGCACCAAGAGGTGGCGAAGACAGTGCACAACAATACAGGAAACAAACCCAATGACTTCCTCCTTTCCATGCCAAGCAAGTCTCAGCTGGCAGCACCCTTGGGAGGAAAGCTGGCATTATTTACAAGAAATTGGCATATTGTCACAACAGACAAATGGATCCTGGACATTATAAACAGAGGCTACAGATTTCATTTTCACACTCTCCCAAAAATGAGAGGCATGCCAAACCTGCCACACAATCAAAGAGCAGAAGCACAACTACAAATTTCAAAGCTCATAGACATGAAAGCTATTCAAGAGGTACCTACTCACGAACAACGTCAAGGTTTTTATTCCAGGCTATTTCTGGTACCAAGGAAAGGAACCGACTGGAGACCCATTTTGGACTTATCCATCCTAAACGCATTCTTACTCGTACCAAAATTCAAGATGCTCACATTACAGCAGCTTCTTCCCATGCTGGGCAAGGAGTTTTGGCTGGTAACATTGGACCTCAAGGAGGCATACCTGCATGTCCCAATCAGACAAAGCTGCAGAAGATACCTCAGATTTCTTGCAGGTTCAATCCACTATCAATTCTCTGCTTTGCCCTTTGGCTTATCTACTGCGCCCAGAGTATTCACGAAATGCCTGGCATCAGTAATTGCCTACTGCAGACTTCAAGGGATACAAATTTTCCCTTATTTGGACGACTGCCTGATCCAAGCGGACAGCAAGCACATACTTCTGGAACATCTGGCTTATGCAACACGGTTACTGAATTCTCTGGGATACACAATCAACAAAGAGAAATCCAGGCTAACACCATCTCAAAATAACTTTCCTGGGTGCCAACTTGGACACAAACACCCAGATGGTCTATCTTACGCCAGAAAAACAGGGGCAACTAACTCAGTACTTCAAAACACTAGCAAATTGTACCAGGCTTACTGCAAGGAAAATCCTGCAGGCTCTGGGCTTCATGGCATCTTGCATTCTTTGAATCCCATGTGCAAAGTTGCATATGAGGAAACTTCAATGGTACCTAAAAAACCTATGGTCTCAACACAGCCACAGTTTGGAAACAATAATACCAGTAATTCCATGTTTGCAAAAGGAATTTCTATGGTGGGCCCAAGCATGTCAAACAAACACAGGTCTCCCATTCTGCAAGCCTCAAGCAAATCAAGTCATCACAACAGACGCCTCAGATTATGCCTGGGGGGTGCACAAGACAGACAGGTGCATTCAGGGCAAATGGTCCCAAAAGGAAAAGCACCTTCACATCAATCAAAAAGAAATGCTAGCAGTGATAAATGCAATTACAGCTTTCAAGGACCTCCTGCATCCAGGACAATTATTGATAAGAACAGACAACACCACAGTAATGCGGTACATAAACATAAACAAACAAGGAGGAACACATTCATACCACCTGTGCAGACTAGCCATGACACTTTGGAACTTGGCTCTGGAATGGCAAATCGAACTTCAAGCACAGTACTTGCCAGGCTTGGAAAACACGCTGGCAGACAATCTAAGCAGAAATATGACAGATCCACACGAATGGAAGTTGCATCCTCAAGTGTTTACAAAGATAATCCAAGCGTGGGGGAGGCCAGACATAGATCTCTTCACCTCCCACAGGAATCATCAATTGGAAAAGGTTTTTTCAAGGACCTTTCATCCACAGGCCTGGAGAGTGGACGCCCTTTCATTCAGTTGGACAGCATGGACAGTTTACGCTTTCCCACCTCTGCCTCTTCTGCCCAAGGTGCTCTTGAAAGCAAGAGCAGACAGACCGAAGATGATACTGATTGCTCCAGACTGGCCAAGACAACACTGGTACCCACTCCTGAGGAGCCTAACACGTACTCCTCCCTGGCCCCTACCTCTAATGCCTCTTCTGCTGACTCAGCACAGCTACAAAACTCTTCACAGTCAGCTGAAAACACTCAATCTCGCTGCATGGAAAATTCCTTAACACCACAACAGACCCTACTCCCCAAAGAGGTGCAGGATGTCATTTTGGAGGCCAGAAGGCCATTTACTAGAAAGGCTTACTCCGCAAAATGGAAACAGTTTTGCTCTTGGAATGAGGAAAAAAGGCCAGGACCCTAGAAAATTGAATTTGCCTCAGGTATTACAGTATCTAGCTGAGCTGCTGAACAGTGGACTTTCATTTTCCTCCATAAAAATCCATGCCTCAGCCATTTCTGCAGAATTCAACACGGATCCACCCGTATTCTCTCACCCACTCTTAAGACAGTTCCTCAGAGGGGCTAAGAATATAAGACCACCAAGGAAACAACCAGTGCCAGCCTGGGATCTTAATTACATTCTAGAAAAATTAACATTGCCTCCCTTTGAACCAGCTGCCTCAACAGATTTGCAATATTTGTCCTGGAAAACAGTTTTCCTTCTGGCCATTACCTCAGCTCATAGGGTTTCGGAACTACAAGCCCTCATGGCTGTGCAGCCCTTTCTCATCTTCCATCAGGACAGGGTTTCCCTTCGAACCAACCCGTCATTTATGCCTAAAGTGGTATCCAGGGTAGCTTTAAATCAAGCCATACACTTACCTACCTTTTACCCCAATCCTCAAAACAAAGGGGAAAGGCTACGTTATTATTTGGACAGAACAAAGCCTTTCAGGAAATCAGAACAACTTTTTGTGTCCTATGCTGTAGGAGCTCAAGGGAAGCCAGTTACCAAACAGACAATTTCAAAATGGATAGGCCACTGCATACGGTTTTGTTACTCCTATCATGGAAAATCTGTCCCTACAGGCATCAGATCCCACTCCACCAGGGCCACAGCTACCTCTACAGCCTTCCTCAGAGGAGTTCCTACCAAAGATATTTTGGAGGCAGCCACTTGGAGTTCTGTGCATAACTTCACAAAACACTACCACCTGCCTTTATATTCCAAAACTAGAGCAGGCTTTGCCACTGCTGTGTTGCAGGGCATTCTGGCTCATCCCAGTTCCACCTAGTGCCTACCACCCTGTGCGTAGCTTTGGGATTCTACCCATCTGTGATTACTGCAGCTGTATGCACGATGAACATAGTAGTTTTGTACCTACCATAAATGTAGATGTTTGAGTGCTAATACAGCTGCAGTACAGTTTTCCCTCCCTCCTTCCCCTCTTGGTAAAGGCCTAGGGCCTAACCCCTCTTCATACAACCTGATTGGGTTATCCTTCTATGGTATATTTGCTTGCAACTACTGATTTTTGATTATATTGCATTGCATGTATATAAATATAATTTATGTATTGCCTTCCTACTGGGGGCACCTGACATCTGGGGCAAGAAAGACTGAAGAAAACGGCGTCGGCTGTGTCTTATATACCCCTGCCTCACTGACGTCAGGAAAGAAAGCGACGGCGACCAACGCCGGACCTAGACTTTGGAATTCGGCCGA